>NC_037677.1:6404263-6464571 GCF_003255815.1 Theropithecus gelada | reverse complement strand
CCAAAAAAAAAAAAAAAAAAAAAAAAAACGCCCCTCAGTTCCTGCCTGAGGCTCACCTCCCCTGGGGCCCCGGAATCCATTTCTTTCTTGTTCTTGGGAATCTCAATCCCTTATCTTCCCTGTCACCTGTGTTTTCCTTCTCTCCCTCATTTCTGGCCCCATTCTCCCTGTACTGTATTAAGTGAGCTTAAATCCCTTCCTTCTGTGAAAAAAAAAAAAGAATTATATATCCTTTTATACATTCCTCCTGCTACTTCCTTGTCACTCTCCTCTTCACAATCAAACTCCTCAAATTATTGTCTACACTTGCTGCCTCTGCTTCCTCACCCCACATGTCTTGAACTGTAGATGCCTGGCCTTGCCTCTTGAGCCCCTCGGAAATGATCCCCCGCCCTCTCCCCATGAAACGATCACCCGCACCCTCCTCATGGCCGGTTCCCGTGGAGTTCTACCCCCCTCTTACCTGACTTCCTGCAGCCAGATGTGCTGTGAGCACACATGCATCTGGGTGCTTGCCCCCCTGTGTCTCCCATGACCCCCCTGCCCATGTTTCCTTCCCTCCTCTCTTCTCCTTCGCAAGCTCCTCTTCTTTATCAACCTGGATGACTGATGTTCCTCAATTTTCCCACCCTGTGAGCATCCTCATCCCACATCGCCCTCCATACCTATCTCCTCGCTGGCCCTGAAGCAGCCATGACTGCCCTTGCCTTTCTTCCCCAGATAGTTCCTGGGCACATCTAATGCCTCATGCCGCAAAACTGGATGCACCACCTTCCCTTTCCTCTTTCAACATGTTTTCCCCTCCTGCTCTTTTCTGCAACTGGCATAGACATCACCTGCTGCACGACCTGAAATCTGTGTGTCATTCCTTGACTCTATCTCCCCTATTTCCATAACTTGCCCCAAACCGATTTTGTTCGCTCACCCTGATTCCTCTGTGTTCCCTCCAGCCTGTCACACTCCCGCCACCTCTGCTCTAATTACAGCCACCACCGTTTCTCTTCGGGGTTGATGTGGAACCTCTTCCCTAGCCGTGGTTACCGTGTGCTGCCTTCTGGAACCCGGCGTGCCGCTCCCTGCTCTAAGTTCTCCAAAGGCTACCCAGTGCTCCCGGGATAAAGCCCAGGCTCTCTGATGTGGATGTGAAAGTTCTACTCCTTTCCTCTCCAGCCCTCACATCAGGTTCCTCCAAGTCTGAACCTCTTTAAGCTCCTCGGAGGTCCCTGCATCCCCTGGTCTCATGAGCGTCTGCTCAATCTCTGAGCTACTTCCTGTACCTCATCAGCTCCCAAGATGTCTCTTGTCCTCTGGAAAGCTCTTCCTGATCCTCCACGTCAGCACTTGGCTTTCTTCCACACTGTACACTCCCTGAGGACAGGATCCACACTCTCTCTTACTCTTTTTGTTGCACTTCTAGCATTCAGCATTGTATCTGACACATAGTAGGTGCTCAGTAAATATTAGTGGAATAAATAAAGGAGTCATACCTTTTAGAATCTGTAATGCCCAAGGGACGGTGTGCTGAGTGCTAGAGGAAAAGCATCCCAATCTAGTGACTTAAATGTCTGCACAACAGAATTACTATTGTCTCGGAAGGTTTTGCCTCTGGGCCTCTGGGGTTATGTAGATAAATTCTACCAGAAATCAGAGCTGAAGGGGGTGGGAAATGTTTAGAATTCCAGGAGGCGACTTGCTGCAAGAAAAAGACTCCATCTCCCCTTGTATGTGGTTTGATTTTTTTTTTCCCCTTATCATCCTCTTGGCATCCTGCTTTATGGACCATTGTAATGTCAATAATTAAAAAAAGATTAAGCTAAGCGTGATCAGGAAATAAAAGATAATATTAAAATATTCAAAAATATTCTATAAGCAAAAGAATGAGGCAACAGGTAAACATAAAATGTAGACATACCAAAAATTCATAAGTGATTTTAATAAAAAAAAAATAGTAAAGGATAAAAGAGATAAAATTTTGTTTAAATTAAATGAAAAAATATTTTAAGGATTCTTCAGAACAAAATCATAATTTTTTTTGGTTAGTTTTTGGGGGATTTTTTATTTTGTTTTGGTTTCGTTTTGTTTTGTTTTTTCTTTTTTGGAGACAGCGTCTCGCTCTGTCATCCAGGCTGGAATGCAGTGGCGTGATCACAGCTCACTGCAACCTCTGCCTCCCGGGTTCAAGCGATTCTCCTGCCTCACCTGAGTAGCTGAGAGTACAGGCTCACACCACCATGCCTGGCTAACTTTTGTATTTTTAGTAGAGACATGTTTTCATCATGTTGGCCAGGCTGGTCTCCAACTCCTGACCTCAAATGATCCTCCCACCCGCCGTGCCACCACCAAAGCGCTGGGATTACAGGCATGAGCCACCACGCACGGCCTATAATCACTTTTAAATGTACTAAAATAGATACGAATAAGAGAGGTAAAAGACTCAATTCAAGAATTAGGATGATAGAGGTATGCCCAAAACAAAGTAAGTGAAAGCGTTCACTAAAAAAGAATGTTTATCTTAAAAGGAAAGAGTAGTAAACTATTTAGGGGACTCACTTAAAAGTAGAATAAACCAACATTATGAAACCAAAGAAAAGCATAATCTTTTAAAGAAGATTAGAAATAAATCCCAGCAACAATAAAATAAAATGGGCACTCACATCTATGGGTTTCTACAACAGCTAAACCCTGGCTAAAACAGTGTTAAAGCCAGTGCTGAGGTTTCCAGCTTGTATCCCACAAGGCCTTGGTGACCTCAGGGATGTCACAGAGGGAAAACACTGGGACTCCACTGAGACCTTTCCCTCCTGGGGAATGTAAGCACAGGGTCAGGTAAGGGCAGAGAAGAGAGCTACGCTCAACTTTGTCTGCAGAATTTGGATGACACGTCTTCCTATGCAAGATTTGGTACCTTGTGCATTCTGGCCCTGAATTGCATCTCTATCCATTGTGTTCTGCTATCCTTTTAGAAATGAGAAGGGAATGGGCTCTTTAGGGCCAAGCGTATCCCTGTCTTTGTTCATGGAGGTCTCTTCTCAAACAGAGTCCCTATGTCCTGTTCATGAAACACTATTTGCCCCTACTATATAATTGGCATGTTTTTAAGTGTCCTATTCTATTAGACCTTTTCCAAGTCACCTGTGATGTATGGACTTTCTCTCTGCTTCCTGTGTCTCTGGGGACCTGAGGCTTCTATCCTTATTACTGGAGCTCCCTAATGACATTTTAATTCAATTATTGTCTCCTGAGTAAGCCTGAGAGCATGTACCAAGTCTTCTCTTTCTCTCTTTAACTCTCAGCACAGAACTCAGACAGAATCTTGGATTGAGGAGGTTCATGAGGCCTCCTATAGCCAGGGAATATATTTAATTTCCCTCCAGTCACCAATATGAAGGTTTCCAAACATTAATACCATATTTTAGGCCCTAATCATTAACATTGAGAGCCCTAAGCACTCCAATTTGGGTCTAGATCTAAAGGTGAGTTTTAGGGGAATCTGACTGAGAAGTGTTCCGGGCCAGCTCCATAGAAACCCTTGGGCACACTGACGTCTTCCTGGCCGGTGTCATCTGCTTGGTCATCAGCTGTATTCCTCCCCTCCTGAGCTCTCTCTGTCTCTCTGCTCTTCAGTTTCCTTGCAGTAATCAAGGACAGGTGGTGGCTGGCACACAAGGATATTGGGAACCCATTGGGTTGTCCCTTGTAGGAGAAGAGACTGGAGAGAAGCCACTGAATCTCATTGCATCATTCACCCTACCTAGTCCCGCTCTGCCAGGGTCACGCTCACCTTCCAGACCTACCCAAGAGTGAAGTCGGACTGAAAAGTCCCAGAAGTGGGAATTGGGAGACAAGGTTGAATGGATTAGGGGCAGGTCTGGGATTCCTCCTGATTCGAATACTTTGTAGCTATTTTTGGGAGGTCCTTTTGGCATCTACCCATTCCAGCCAGACCAGGATTTCACCTGGACAGCTGGGGTGGGAAAGAAGTGGATGCATTTCAAGCTCCTAGGGCTGTAGTTGGTGTGTCCTGTCATAACCACTGCAGAACATCCAGTGTAGGTCAGAGGATGAAACCACTGGTGGCACGTATAACTACACCAATAAACTGAAGTGCAGTCACACAAACATGGGAGTCATTCAGCTACAATTAGCTTTGCTATGGACAGGAGGAATTAAAATGTAATGCCATAGCAACAGCAAAACATGATTCGTTCTACCGTGTTAGTGGGGATGGTAACACAAGGAACGTTATGATAACCAAGTTTCTCTAAAAAGGTCAAATGGATTTCCTCAGTGGGCTATGTTTCTGGAATATAAGATAATGATGAATAATAGAGGAAATCTCTCCTCTAAAAATGGGAACTCTAATTCATCTGCACTAGTCATTCAATAAACATAAATTGGCATACATTTTACTGGGGACATACTTAGAGGGGTAATATGAGCAGTAGACATAAATAACTCTCGTATAGGAAGAACATGAATTACTCTACTTTGTAAATATTAGTTTGGTGCAAAAGTAATTGTGGTTTTTCAATTACTTTTGATGAACGTAATTCAGTGGGAAGTAACTTACATAATTCCGAGTTCTGAAGCAGAGGCAGCTGAAGTATTTGCCATGGTAATGAAAAGAAGGACTTTCCTTCTGGGATTCTTTCCTAGTTCCTGGACAAGGAGATTCGTTAATATTTATAGTACACTTGAGATCTGCAACTAAAGGTGCTTTAGGAGAACAAAGTATTGCAACAAGAGGGAAGGGATTTTTGTTTCTTTTTAATATAAAATAAATGCAATTTCTTTCGCCAAAAAAGGCTAACATTGCTAAGCATATATTAGCACTTCCTTTTAGAAATTAATAAAGTAAAACTCAACCATTAGCAATTTCCCATAGCTGGAGCTGGCAGAGGGAAATGTTAACACATCACATCATGTTTGAATTCTGTTATTTTTATAGAGAAGAAAACCAGCAAGCAAACCCCTTCTCTTGAGAGAAACAGCTTAAAGTATTCAGAACAGAGAGCATATGTGTCTACTGAAATAAAATAAAATCAATTTTCTCTAGGAAAATATTATAGATATTTTCTCATGGAAAAATAGACTAGACTTCTGGGTCTAAATATGTAAACATAAAGAGAGATCACACTATTTATTCAAGTACTGTGCTATCTCAAGACACCCAGCCATGCTGCTGAGAAGGCACATTATAAAGAAGCATCAAACATTCTGCAGTTTCAAAAAGTGAAACATACATTTGCTTGAATGTGCATCTAAACACTACCCATAGGAAAATTCAAACGAAATTCCAGGGAATTTTAATCCACATGCCACATTTTCTTAGTCTTTTGCAAGATAGAATCAGAGGATTACATTTTCTGAACACTCCTTTTTCAAAAGCTTAAGCCCTAATCAGTTAAGTGTGACAAAGGCTTGAAATGGGATTTGGTAGTAAGTAATTAAGGATGAAGTGCAAGTTGGTATATATTGACAGTGGACCCGTGCTATTGTCCTGAAATTGTCAGCGGGGAGTTTATTCTTTATTTGACATGTGTTTATTTGACCCAGAGCATTGCTTTGAAGATATCAATTGCTATGGAACAAACTGCTCCCAAACTTAGTGGCTTAAAAAGCAGCACCATTGTATTTGCTCTTGATTCTGTGGGCTAGGGATTTGGGTCAGCTCTGGCTTGGCGGTTTTGGTCTTCACGGCATCCCTAGGGTCCTCTCATAAGGTTGCAGTCAGATCTGAGATGGGGTCACTCCCTTATATATATATATGGGGTCACTCCCTTATATGGCCCCTGGGTGGATGCAGCTAGGAGGTTGAGATCCCCCCACCTGTTATTACTCCATATGGGGTCTGAAACTGGGAAGTTCCTGCTGACTTGGTCTTTGGGTGAAAAACAGGTCATAGGCCAGGCAAGATCAAGGAGGGGCAGCAGAGAGCACTCCTGGGCGAGCAGCACAGTGGCCTCACAGAAGGACAGGTGGGAGGGGAAGGGATAGGCTGCAGCAGCTGCCTTTGAAAATACCATCGAGCAATAGTATTGCAGCCATTTATACCATAATATTTCCTACAGAGGACCTCGCTTATTTTCCGAGACTGAGCCTCTAGTCTTGCTCTTCACACCGCTGATAGAGGATCTTGCTGCAACAAAAATGATTGCTCACTCTACTGCAAAGCTCTTTGGTTACTCCACATCACCTGCAAAATAGTATCCCGGACCTTCGCAGGGCCCGTGAGTTCTTCCCAGCCTGTCCCCTGCCTGTTAGACTCAGGCCTCCTTTGAGTCCTTGAGCACCTTGTAGCTCCCCAGGAGCCCCTGGCATTTTACAGCTCTGCACCTGATCCCAGGCCCGGGGTGCACTTCTCACGCTCCAATCGTCACTTGGCTAACCCTTGAGACATCACCTCCTCTGCGAAGGCCCCCACAGGCTGGGTCAAGGTGTCTCTCCTCTGCATGCCCTGGCATCCTGTGCACATGGACAACTCAGCAGCTCTCACACGCCCTTCCTCCCTCCCCAACTGCACTGTGAGCTCCTGTGGGCATGCTCTGCATCTCTTTGTCTGTCTGGCCCCTAGCCCTCGCCTTGAGCAGAGAGTCCCACACATAGCAAGTACTCAGTAAATTTTGATGGAATGTCAGCTCAGTATAGGCACATGACAGAGTGGAGGAGTGTCGGAGGGAAAAGACCAGAAAACCCCATACAGGAAGAAGGTGGTGTGATCCCATGGAGAGTTGGAGGCAGGAAGAGGAGGAACAAAGCGGTGGGCTTAGGCTGCCAAGTGGAGGCTGAGAGCGCTCTAGGTAGACGAGAGATGTGAACAAGCATAAGAAGTAAAGCAGAAAATCTGATTCGATGTAAGATAAATCGAGGCATGTGTCATGATGAGGGGCTTATAGGGAAGAGGCAGTGACAAGGTAGGAGAGATGGCCCAACATCAGGATGGGCCATGGAGACCTGTGCCCCTGGGGACATCCCTGACCTGGACTCAGAAGGCAGGGCACCCAGAATCCCACCCATGCACCTCCAGACATGCAGTAGATCTCCCTGTCACCGAGAAGAGGAGGAGGGACACTGGGCAAAGTGAGGTTGCTGCTTCCGGGACTCTTGGAACTGTGGGACTCTCGCTCAGAAATCCCAGCTGTCCCTTCACTTTCGACTGAATATCTTCACTCTTGAGCCAAAGTGATTGCATGCCTTTAAAGTGAAACTGTGTGTACTGGGATCTAGTTGACAAGGGACAGGGGCTATTGTTTTGTTGAGGGAGGGGAGGTGGCAGCTGAGAACCAACCAAGGAAGTCCACCTTGAAAGAACTCGTAGCCTTTTTTCAACAAAATAACTAAAAAGTAATCATTACAGAAAATATTTTAGTGCTAAATCTTGGAAGAAAACATGATGAGTGTTCTTTTGACTCTGAGTATGTAATAATTGCAGCTAACATAGATTGAACTTTTTCTGTCTGCTAGTAACTGTTCTAATCACTTTGCATCCATTGACCCATTTAATCCTATTATGATCCTCATTTTTCAGACAAGAAAACTGAGGTTAAATAGCTCGTTTAAAGCCACAGAGCTACCATACAGCAGAGCTGGAATTTGAACTCAAGCAGTTTGATGCCATGGTCTGTGTTCTTAATACTCCACGTAGCAAAGCCTGATTTTGGGAATATACCTTATCTACTGACTTACGTTTAAAAGTACTACCTGACATTGAAGTTAATTCTGAGAAGTGGGTTTTGAGACTTCCTTCTCTCTTTATAGCTCAATTACTGTGTGGGGCTATTTCCTTGTTTTGCTGTCCAATATATTACTTATTTTAGTAATGGAGAGAACACTCACTCTGGTTGAGCATCGTCATCAAGCTGGGAGCTCTGCTTAGACCTAGTCGGCGTGGCTGGGTTCCTCTCCAGGCATTCTCTGCTGGGCCCTGGAGTGTGGGTCTCTCTGCTCAAGCATTGAATACTCCTGGTGTTTAATTTGGAAAAGGCTGAAAAACCACATGGAACTCCGGAAGTTGTTGTCTTTTCAGGGAAAACTTGTGAGGGAGACAGGAGATGGCTGCAGTGGTTTTCTTTGGGGTCCAGCACTGACCGGGGCATTTATGAGGCTCCCCTGCAGGAGAACCACACAGACGAGTTCATAGGCAAGCCTGAGTGGGCTTCTCCTTTGTTCCTCCTTACCCGTGAGCGTCCACCTCAATCCCTCCCTCTTTCCTTTCCAGTATCTCCAGATGCCAAGTCCGTGGCTCAATGTATTTCCTTCCTACCAGCATTATTTCAAACTGACAATGTTGTAAATTTAAAACTATAGTGTAAGCAAACCTTAAAAGCTTATTTTAGAATCCGAATCTGCTTTTTCGGACTTTCATTCACCTCAATTCTTCAACTCTCTTTACTTTTTCCTTGAACTTTCCTCCCTTCTTCCTGCTTTCCTCAACTCTTTCATGTCTTTTCATGCTATATTTAATAACATGCTAAACACATTAAAAACGGCAAGTTCTATCATATCAACATACATGCACGTACCCACACACATAGGTACTGACGACCGTCACTTGCAAAGAGCTGTTAAGAAGAAAGTTTGTTTAATTAAAAACCAGCAAGAATGGTGGCCAGATTAACATTCTTGAGTCATAACTTGGAGGTTTGAACTTCAACTTTATAGAGCTGTTCTGAGAATTTAAAAAAGTAATCTATTCTGTTATACTGTGAGATCTACATAAATTATTTTTCAGCATAGGCCTTTGTAACTTTTTAATTGGCTTTTGAGTCGGTGTGTTTCTGTGTATGTGAATCAGTTGTAGGTTCACGTCAAATTTCTGATTGTTTCGATGTGTATTGTTTAGTAATATTTGACAGGGTCCTGAAGCACACGATTCCAAAAAGTTCAAAAAAATACCCTTATTCAAGAAAACATTTCTTTTTTCCTTTTCCTTTTTTTTTTTTTTTGAGACAACAGGGTCTTACTCTGGTTGTCCAGGCTGGAGTGCAGCACAATCTCAGCTCACTGCAGACTGCACCTCCCAGGCTCAGGTGATCCTCCCACCTCAGCCTCCTGAGTAGCTAGGATTACAGGTGCACACCACCATGCCTGGCTAACTTTTTGTATTTTTAGTAGAGACACGGTTTTGCTTTGTTGCCCAGACTAGCCTCAAACCCTTGGACTCAAGCAATCTGCCTGTCATGGCCTCCCAGAGTGCTGGGATTACAGGCGTGAGCCACCGTGCCCAACCTCAAAAGAATAATTTTTAAAATTTCAAGAAACCTATACTTTGTTTTGACTTGGTTTCTAAAATAGAAAATAAAATGGATTATTTATATTTGACCAAATAGACACATTTTCAGAGGCTGAACAATGCTCAGAGGCTGAACAATTCATTGAGTATGTAAGCATTAGCCCTGAAAATGAATAACAAGGAAAATTAGAGTAGCCACCAGGTGCAGCATATCTGTGAAACACTATCCTAGGGGCGGAGACAAAGTCTCCACACTTTCTACGGGTTCATTTTTTCCTAATCCGTCCATGATGCACCGCCTCTCAGCCAGTGTTTGCTGGTTTTTAGATTCAGTCGTGGAGGGGAAGAAGAAGCCGTGAAAACCAAAAACAGCACAGACGGATTTCTTTCTCCTTGGAGTAGGCTTCCCAACAAATCAAGGATGACTGCCTTTAGAATGCTGCTCCCCACCTAATCTCAAAATACTCCAGAAAGTTCTCCCTACACCTTATTCTATCCAGCACCTGAAATGCTGCCAGCTCGGATCTTAAGGGACACAGATCCTCTTAAAAATGCAAGCACTGCTGAGATTCCCTTCACCCATTAGCGTGGCTTAGGCAGTAACAAACAGAAAATGGATACTTTCAAGGAGAAGGGGAAAGCTGGGTTTTATTCGGTCACTAAATGTTGATTGATCAAACACCTAACTTGTCACGCCTTTTTCTGGGTGTTTAAAACACAGGGGGAGAAGAGAGGGAAAAGGTACTGACCCTCATCAAGCCTACACCTACTTTTTTTGGAGTAGAAAGACAATAAGTAAATAATACACAAATAAGGTAAAGTCAGGCACCTCAAATGCAATGACGTGACCACTACACATTCTGTGCATGTAACAAAATACTACATGTGCCCCATAAATATGCAAAATTTGATGTATCAATAAAAACAAACAAACACAAAACTCAAAGAACAATAAAACAAAGACAGTGAAGAAGTAAAGAGAATTTCTAGAATCTGGCCTGTTTTTAGATAATTAAATGTTTCCTTTTTTTATGGAGAGTGAAGAAAAATATCTGATATTGTACTTGCTGCCACAAAATCATGGTTAACAAAAAAGATACAGGCCAGGCGCGGTGGCTCACACCTGTAATCTCAGCACTTTCAGAGGTCGAGGCAGGCAGATCACCTGAGGTTAGGAGTTCGAGACCCTCCTGGCCAACTTGGCCAAATCCCGTCTCTACTAAAAATACAAAAATTAGCCAGGTGTGGTGGTGGATGCCTGTAGTCCCAGCTACTCAGGAGGCTGAGGCAGGAAAATCGCTTGAACCCAGGAGGTGGAAATTGCAGTGAGCTGAAACTGTACCACTGCACTCCAGCCTGAGTGGCAGAGCAAGACTCTGTCTCAAAAAAAAGATACAAAGGAGTCACTAGATGATTTAGAAAAAGTCATGTCCCTCCTTCCCTGGCCCAAACAATGCACAGCTCTTATCTGCCCCAGTCCTCAAGGACTGGGATCAGGGCTCTTTTATTACCCAGAAGTTCCTTTACCAGTTCTTTTCCCGGCATTTAGTTGGTGACTAATGAATATTTCTTCCTAGTGAGCCTAGTATAAGGTATTTGACTGTGATCATTTATATTCATAACGAGGATATATAACTTTTTAAGCCTTAACTTTTTATTGCTTATTGCTGAAATGTTAGCAGATAGGCCAATGAGTAGAGAGAACCTCGAGAATTCCCTAATTAATTCCCACTCATACAGTCCAGGACCAAGCTCTCACCTCCTGCCCTGCTTTTAACTGCTGTGCACGTCACCGCTGGAGGGACATGCCTCGCTGCGCGTGACCATACACTTGGGACTCTCTAAATGAGAACCAGAGAATCAATAGCCCTAGTTCAGTTCTGAATGAAGTTTCTCATCGCCCCCCTTCTCTTATACCCTAAGGCTAAAGACTGTCTCTGAGAATTTCCCCCAAATCTTTCTAACATAGAGATAAAAATAGTAAAATAAGAAATTAGATCCCTCAACTTCAACTTTAAAATCTCAATTCTCTTCCTGCATCACGGTGACCACGTCCTCACAAGTGCGAGAATAGATGACGATTGCCATGCCTCTCCATGACTCTCCTAAAAACCTGCTGCTCCTAGGGACTCTATGGACCGAGTTTCCTGGACCAAAGCCACTTCTCCGATCTTCATGTTACCCCGTGATGTTTGCTTGCTAAACCATCAGCTTAAGTTATTTATCCTGTATCTTTTATCTCAGTTTTCTGGTTGCATTTTATCTATGTCATCTTTACTTTAGTTGAGCTAACGCTGTGGTTTTGCAAATTAAATCAGCTGTGGGTTTCTGTATGTAACTCCTCTTTGTGTTTACTAAGCCTTTATAAAAAAAAAAAATAGTGCTGTATGTCTGTTTACATCTTTTCTAGTGTGTAAGGGAAGATTGTTTTCCTTAGGGTTCTTTTAAACAATTTCAAGGCTATTCAGAAGAATACATTTTAAGAAACCAAAACATCTTTTTTAAATGCCTTGTTTAACATATATCTTTGGCCGCAATTGAATCCCCTTAAAATTTTGAAGTTTGTCTATGATAAAGACGTTGTGTGGGTCATGAGTCTGGACTTTATAGTTTAGGCAAAGATAATCTGCTTCATGTTTCAAAGCAAGGAAGAGATTTTTTTAAAAGACAGCCCACGTGGCCCATGTAGGGGAGGAAAACGCAGCGTGAAAGAGCAAGGGGATATGTAATTAAACATCTGTTGCGATCATGAAATTATTAAGAGAATATGTCTGAAGTTCCAGCACTAAAAGACTGAACAGCAGTGATGAAATGCAACAAAAATAACCAGAAAAATCCATGGGACTTGTTGCATAGATGGATGGAGGAGATGAAGAGGAAGGAGAATTCACAGCTGGTTCCAATATTTCTAGCTTGGAAGACTCAGTAGGTGGTAATTCCATTGATCAAGACAGGACAGAGAGGAGAGGCACAGACACTGGGAAAGGAAGAATTCATGTTTGTTTCAGTTGTGTTTGAGGGGCTGGCGGAACATCACTTGGAAAAGTCCAATATGGAGTTGAATACAGGGGAATGAAGAAAGTGAATGTATAGTTCAAGAAAGATATTCTTTTTGAGGTTACCACTAGGTAGAGGATCATAGGAGCCATCAAAAAGGATGAGATTGGCCAGAAAGGTTGGTTAAAGAAAAAGGAAGGAAAGTCAAAATGTATTCCAAAATATTTAGGTAAAGAAGTGAAACCAACAGAATAAGCTGAAGAGTGAGCTGAGAGGGAAGGAAAGCAGGAGAGAAGAAGGAAGTCGACAGTGTTCTGTGCAGTGTCGAGGAAGAAGACCAAGAAATTGAATTAAAATACAATTTATAGTACAGAATTATATTTGGTGTGGAGAAAGGTCTCTGGCACAAAAGGAAGAAGGTCTCTGGTTGAGGAAGAAGACCATTTCCAGCTGCAGGATCTGGAAATGACCAAGTCATTGGCACTGTTGCAGGGAACAAGATAGATCCACAAAGCGCTGACTGGAGGAATCCATATGGCAGAGGGCAGAGGAGCTAATGGAAGGGGAGGAAGCAAAGATGGTTCAGGAAGCTGATTGGTGAAGGAAGGGAGGTAAGGCCATAGCTGCGGGAGAAGCCACGGCAGAAGTTGTTAGAGGATGGAAAACAGGAGGGTGTTTATAAGCGGGAGTGGGAGAGAGGCAGAAATCACAAGGATGGCAAGGGGTTAAAGAAAAGAACCATTCCAAGGGTGTGTGCAGGGTTAGGATCATGTATGCATGAGGCATTCAGGGAAGAACAGATGGAGACTGGGATAAGTTGAACCAGAGCGAAGGAAGTAGAGCCATTTATATTTTGCGGCTTCCAGTTTTTTCCTTAAAATTAACAAGCTCATCTGCCGAGGTGGAGAAGGCAGAGTCACGGTTTTGGAGACATAAGGGGAACAAGTGTGGGACAGCCCGTTTGGGAAATGGGTAAAGAAACAGGCCAAGAATAAGTTCAAAAATAAAGCCAAGATTGTTGGCAAATTCAGCAATAAATCAAGTGCTTATATAATTCTTTTTTTTTTATTGTGGTAAACATAAACATAACATAAAATTTACCATTTTAACTACTTTAAGTATACAGTGCAGTGGCATTAATCAGATTCATGACTGTTTCCAGAATGTTTTCATCACTCAAGCAGAAGCTCTATCCCCAGTAAGCAGTAATGCTCCATTTCCCTCTCCTTTCAGTCCCAGGCCACCCCCTTCTACTCTTTATGAATTTGCCTCTTCCAGGTAGCTCATATTATATGTTCCTTTTTTTTTTTTCCCAAGACAGGGTCTTGCTTTGTTGCCCAGTCTGGAGTGCAGTGAAGCAATTACAGCTCGCTGTAGCCTCTAACTCCTGGGCTCAAACATTCCTCCCATCTTACCCTCTTGAGTAGCTAGGACTACAAGCATATGCCACTGCTCCCAGCTAGTGTCTTATATTTTTTTGTAGAGATGGGAGTTTCACTACATTGCCCAGGCTAGTCTCTAATCTCTGGCCGCAAGTGATTCTCCTACCTCAGCTTCCCAAAGTGCTGGGATTACAGGCATGAGTCCTCATGCCAGCCTATTTGTTGCTTTTATAGCATTAGTCATAGGATAAGAAAAAGGAATAAGTTTTTGTTCTACTGTATAGCACTCTGTAGATGAAGAGGTCATTCCTAAACCATACTCTGGTTTTGTTGTTGCCATTTGTTTGTTTTTTGAGACAGAGTCTCGCTGTGTTACCCAGGCTTCAGTGCAGTGGCGCAATCTCAGCTCACTGCAACCTCTGCCTCCCAGGTTCAAGCGATTCTCCTGCATCAGCCTCCCCAGTAGCTGGGATTACAGGCATCCACAACTACCCCAGCTAATTTTTGTATTTTTAGTAGAGATGAGGTTTCGCCATGTTAGTCAGGCTGGTCTTGAACTCCTGATCCCAAGTGATCTGCCAACCTTGGCCTCCCAAAGTTCTGGGATTACAGGTGTGAGCTACTGTGCTGGCCTGGCCCATACCCTGTGTTTTAAATCCACCATGTGGTATCCACTTATAAAACCTTACTATTAATACAATGCTATGAAATTGATATAATGCTTGACCCTTAAGGTGATTCAAGTCAGCTGAAGTCTTTGAACCCCTCTAAATTCTACTTTGAATTAAATAATTTCTTTATCATATGCATACACAACATTGAATGTCTTTTTTTCCCAATCCGAATGATAGCACAGAATTGTGAATCTGTTTCTGTTTAGTGTTCTCTTCCAGAGGATTGCATTATTCACTGAAAGTCTGTTGTCTGAAATAGAAGTTCCCACAATACTTTGTATACGCGTCATTTAGGAAGATAAGAGGTTTTTCCTATTAAGATATGTATACAAATAACCAGTCTGTGTTAATGTTTATTATGGGTGACATGAACAGATCCTTCTCGAGGAGGTTTACATGAGTCACTATAGCATTAGATCTTTTTTTTTTTTTTTTTTTGAACTTTTAGATACGCGGGTATATTACATGATACTGAGGTTTGGGGTACGATTGATCCCATCACCCAGAAACTGAGCATAACACCCAATAGTTAGTTTTTCAACACTATCCCCCCTCCCTCCCACCTTTACTTGTCCCCAGTATCTATCGTTGCCATCTTTATGTCCACGGGTACCCAATGTTTAGCTCTCACTTCTAAGTGAGAACATGCACTATTTGATTTTCTGTTCCTGCATTCACCACTTAGGATCATGGCCTCTAGCTGCATCCGTGTTGCTGCAAAGGACATGATTTCATTCTTTTTTGTGGCTGTATAGTATTCCATGGTGTCTATGTACTTCATTTTCCTTATGAGCATCTAGGTTGACTCCATGTCTTTGCGTTGTTAATAGTGTTAACACGAACATACATGTGCTTGTGTCTTTTTGGTAGGATTTATTTTCTTTTGGATATATACTCAATGATGGAATTGCGAGTTCAAATGGTAGTTCTGTTTTAGATTCTTTATAGACTTAGTAATTTTTAACAGAAATGAATTATCTTCCCAATGAAAGCACATTCTAATAAAAGACTTATTGAAAGAAATGTCTGATATTGGGATCATTTTCCTAACACAATTTCCATTTTCATTTTCTGTAAAGCCCCCACAAGAGTTGACAGAGTTCCTGTGGTGGAGATGAGTGAGCTGTGCCTCTTCCTATAGTGGAGGTAGTGGATGTGGCTTTCAGATGCCTTTTACATTTCGAGCTGTAGATAGAAAATGCCAGAGGCCACAGCATTTCCCCAGGCCCTGAAGCTAAGCCGACACCCTCTAATATTGCCGAACCAAAGTATTAGAAAGGAAAACTATTCTCATATTGTCTCACTTCCCCAAATGTATCTCCCCTAATTCAATTCCAATCGCACTTTAATTCCCAATTTGGACCCCCATTTTCCTCCCGAAACTACTGCTGGAGAGTCCCCACTCTTCAGGGTTGCAGTTCCTTCTGCAACGTGCATGGACTTTGGTGCCAACTGGCCTTGATTGCTTTGTATATGGGTCTTGTATCCCAAGGAGACTATAATCTTCCTGACGGTTGTGGGTTTCAATTCCTAGAATCATGAAATAGTACCACTTTATAGATGAGAACATTAGACCCAGAGAGGTAAAGTAACTTGCCTAAAGTCACACAGCTGAATTCAGCAAACAGCTGAATTAGTCTTTCTTCTCCATTTGAACTACTACTTGAATGAGCGCTCCGAGACTTGATCTCCACAGCACTCTGTTTTTTTACTGTTTCCACGGCACTTTTTTGTTCCGGAGACCTTTCTCCATACCAAGTATAATTCTGTACTGTCAACTGTATTTTAATGTATACAATTATAGTCACATTTCAGTTCCTACTTCCCAGAGATAAACTTGACTAAAGTTTTAGGTGCTTGGAAATAATTTAATGACACATTTACAGATTTTAAATTCTGCTAAGAAATTTGGCAATAACTACCAAAGTTGAAGATATGTGCATACCACAACTCGGTAGTTCTATTACTTTGCATGTATTCTATAGAAACTCTCAAATATGTTCCCAAGGAGGTATGTACAAGGATGTTCACAGCAGCAAGAGTTATAAGAAAGTGGAGGAGAAAGAGGAAGAAGGAAGAAGAAGGAAAAAAAGAAAAGGTGAAACATCAATAGAAGAAAAGATGGATAGCATATTTCTTTCTTCTTCTTCCTTTTCTTCTTTCTTTTTTTTTAAGACAGGGTCTTGCTCTGTCACCCAGGCTGGAGTCCAGTGGTCCAGTGGCACTATCTCGGCTCACTGCAACCTCCACCTCTGAGGCTCAGGTGATCCTCCCACCTCAGCCTCCTGAGTACCTGGGACCACAGGAACACGCTACCATGCCCAGATAGTTTTTATGTTTTTAGTAGAGGCAGGATTTTGCCATGTTGCCCAGGCTAGTCTCAAAGTCCTGAGCTCAAGCAATCTGCCTGCCTCATATGTCTATTCTGATGGAATCTGCAGCTGTGGTTCTCAAAGTTTTAAAACATGCTGTATGCAGAATACATGTTTTCAGGAACATAGAGGTATATAAAACATGTATAAAAAGTTATTTTTATATTTGTGCATATCTGAAACACTTTATAATACAATTGAAAAACTATAAATAGCTATATAAGCTCAACAACCACAAAAAAAAAGATTAGAAAATGAGCAAAAGACTTGAGTAGACATTTCCTCAAAGAAGATATACAAATAGCCAAAAAGCATATGAAAAAAGTTCAATATTAGTGATCATTAGAGAAATGCAAATCAAAACCACAATGAGATACAATCTCACACCAGTCCGAATGGCTATTATTAAAAAGTCAAAGAATAACAGATGCTGGCAAGGTTGTGGAGAAAATAAAATGCTTATACACTGTTGGTAGGAGTGTAAATTAGTTCGACTATTGTGGAAAGCAGTATGGTGATTCCTCAAAGAGCTAAAAACAGAGGAACCATTTCACCGAGCGATCTCATTCCTGGGTTCATACCCGAAGGAATAGAAATCATTCTATCATAAAGACACATGCACGTGTGCGTTTACTGCAGCACTATTTGCAATAGCAAAGACATGGAATCAACCTAAATGCCCATCAGTGGTAGATAAAGAAAATCTGGTACATATGCACCATGGAATACTATGCAGACATAAAAATGAATGAAACCATGACTTTTGCAGAAATATGGATGGAGCTGGTGGCCATTATCCTTAGCAAACTAGCACAGAAACAGAAAATCAAATATGGCATGTTCTCACTTATAAGTGGGAGCTAAATGATGAGAACACACGGACACAAAGAGGGGAACAGCATGCACTGGGGCCTATCAGAGAGTGGAGGGTGACAGTAGAGAGAGGATCAGAAAAAATATTAGGTACCAGGCTTAGTACCTGGGTGATGAAATAATCTGTACAACAAACCCCGTGACACAAGTTTACCTATATAGCAAACCTGCACGTGTACCCCTGAACCTAAAATAAACGTTTAAATAAAAAAGAGAAGATGCTCAACATTACTAACCATTAGAAAATACACATTATAATCCCATTAGAGAAGTGCAAATCAAAGGAGATATTGCCTTGAACCCATTAGAATGACTAGTATCAAAAAACAGAAAATAACAAGTATTGGTGAAGATATGGAGAATTGGAGCCTTTTTGCACTGTTGCTGGAACGTAAAATGGTATAGCTGCTATGGGAATCAGTATGGTGGTTCCTCAAAAACTTAGAATGACTGCATGATCCAGCAATTCTACCCTGAGTATATATCCAAAGGAATTGAAAGCAGGATCTTAAAGAGATATTTACACACCCCATTGATTAGCAGCAGTATTCTCAATAGCCAAGAGGTGGAGATGACCCACATATCCATCGACAGATGAATGGATGAACAAAATATGCTATAAACATGCAATGGAGGCTGGGTGCAGTGGTTCATGCCTGTAATCCCAGCACTTTGGGAGGCCGAGGCGGGCTGATCACTTGAGGCCAGGAGTTTGAGACCAGCCTGGCCAACAAAGCAAAATCCCATCTCTACTAAAAATATAAAAATTAGCTGGGCATGGTGGCATATGCCTGTGATGCCAGCTACTCAGATGGCTGAGGCATGAGAATAGTTTGAACCTCCGAGGTGGAGGCTGCAGTGAGCCAAGATCACACTGCTGCACTCCAGGCTGGGCGACAGAGTGAGATTCCATCTCAAAAAAAATAGTGCAATGGGATATTAGACGATTAGCCTTAAAAAAGAAAGAAATTCCTTCATGTGCTGTAATATGGATGAACTTTGAGGAAATCATGTTAGGTGAAATAAGCCAGATACAAAAGAACAGATATTGCATGTTCTACCTATGTGAAGTATCTCAAGTAGTCAAATTCACAGAAACAGGAAGTAGAACGGTGATTGCAGTGGGTGTGGAAAAGGAGAATGGGGAGTTATTGTTTAATGGGTGCAGAATTTCAGACTCGCAAGACACAAAAGTTCTGGAGATGGATGCCCAACGATGTGAATACATAGAACACTGCTGAACTATACACTGAAAATAATTAAGATAGTGAATTTCGGCCGGGCACAGTGGCTCAAACCTGTGTGATAGAGAGAGACTCCTTCTCAAAAAAACATAAAGAGTGTGGGGTGGGATCTCCAACTGCTTAGGCGGGAGAGGAGGTTAAACAGTCATCAGACAAATTCAGATTCTAAGGACAGGTGAATGAATAGAACCAATAAGTGAAGATCCAGTTTCCAGTTATCTCCATGTATCAATGTCTTTGGCCTAAGTCAGTTAGAGTTAATCACTGTAGAGTTAATGATGGTGTCTCTCCTTGCCATGAACAATATATTCTGTGGTCATTGCATTATTAGAACGGGCAAATTGGTTCTTCAGTTAACAGTGTGATCGGATCATTAAACAGACAAATCTCCTCAATGAAAAACCTTGAGTGATGTTGATTTTGGTGGAAGCATAAAGCCATCCGCAAACGAGCCTGTCCAGGATGGATGTCAGGTGGCATGAATTAAGCTCAAAACTGTGACTCACCAACAGCTTAACTTCTTTCAGGTTGATTTTCCCCATTGGTGAAATTCCCATGAATATTCTACATAACCCTTTGATTCTTCCAACATGGTTTTTCCCAAACATCTTTCCTGAGAGCTCTTCAAAAGATGGTAAAGGTACCTTCGTAAGACACATGATGTAATGAACTTGACCTCGCTGAGGGGAAAACGGCCGTGGTAGCCTGCTTGGAAGAAATATGCAAACCATCTGAGAAAGAGACAGCTCTCCCAGTGTCGTGGGGTTGGAGACCATATCTTTCCTTTGCACAACAGGAAGGGCCGGCACCTTCAGCTCTTTCGGTCCTGACAGCTGCCTGCTCAGAGCATCAGCCAAACAAGGTCTTGTCATCCCAGCCAGGAAGGATGAGCAGTGCATGGGAGTGGCAGGACATTGTGGAAGGAGTACGGCCAACTCCCCAGTTTCCTCCAGTCCTTGTCCCTGGGCTGGGGCTCCTCCCAGCACCTGCCATTCAGCCCTGCTCAGCGTATTTCTCTGGAAAACAGACCCATGGGCCTTGTCGGCAACCTGCTGTGTGAGTTGGGGTGTGTGTCTGATCGTTGAGAACAGTGTTTTAGCATCTGGAGGTGTATGTTTGCTTTCCTTAGGTAACCACAAAATAGTGGTTAGCTTCTCTCTAATTGATAAGGGTGACAGAAGTTGCTGCTGGCTTTAGAATGATGCCTGAACTCTTCTTCTGACAATGAGTGTGGTTAATTTAGTCATGACAGACACATTTCTGACTTTTTCCTTTCTCCTTTATTCCCCAACGCCACCTTTCCCCACAGTGGTGTGTTTCTGCTTTTGTTTTGTTTTCCTCTGTCTAGAGACTGAACGAGGCCAGACTGGGCTCAGCTGAAAGCTAGGGGAAGCCTGTGCTGCTCCTGCAGGGCTGGGCATTTTGTTTTCGGCTCCCTGGACTCCACCTGTGTGACTTTTTCTTCCTTTCTTTTTAAAAGTAAACATGGCAGGATGTGTGCTCACCAATTACCGAGCGCACAGAAATACAGGAACTGCTGGGCTAACGAACATGACTTCAAAGGACAGTGGTGAGGAGCCCCTGCCTCCCTGCCAGCCTTTAAAGGGCTGAGCTCTCCGGGGAGGGCAGGGCCCGCCCGCAGAGCTCCATTGAAATGACTTCCCAGCCTGTGACTTTCTTAGCCCTGTGGAAGGACTCAACGTAGGGAAAGGACACGCTGGCAGTGGGGATTCCCTCTTGCTTTGAGGATTCCCTCTTGCTTTGAGGCCAAAAGAAACCCTTTTATATTACTTTTTGATTGAATGTAATGACAGAAACAATGAAAAGAATGTAACCTTGACTTTGCAACTCTATTTTCCCGGCATATTCCTAACAACACCTAAGAAAGCTATGATGTAAGGTAGCTTTTATCACCTTTGTTCTTTTTAGGTAATGAGTTAGAAGCACAAAGCAGGCAAGAGACCTTGTAACATCAAATTTAATATTAAGCTGACCTTCTGATGGCCCAGGACATACCCCTGGGTGCTAGAATCTAACACGGAGACATGGATGGCCACGGGCACCCGGTGATCCAGCTGTTGAACTACACACAATTCTGCTGTTGTCCCCAAGGGAGAACTGTTCACTCTGAAGCTGTAGATGCTGTGTTACAGGGTGTTAAAGTCTCTACGGTTTCTGTCAATGCTGTTGCATTCATGTCTTGTTGCTCCTGCTAAAATGCAAGTATTTCTTTTTTTTTTTTTTATACTTTAAGTTCTAGGGTACATGTGCACAACATGCAGGTTTGTTACATATGTATACATGTGCCGTGTTGGTGTGCTGCACCCATCAACTCCTCATTTACATCAGGTATAACTCCCAATGCCATCCCGTCCCCCTCCCCCCTCCCCACAATAGGCCCTGGTGTGTGATATTCCCCTTCCCGTGTCCAAGTGATCTCATTGTTCAATTCCCACCTATGAGTGAGAACATGCGGTGTTTGGTTTTCTGTTCTTACGACAGTTTGCTGAAAATGATGGTTTCCAGCTGCATCCATGTCCCTACAAAGGACATGAACTCATCCTTTTTTATGGCTGCATAGTATTCCATGGTGTATATGTGCCACATTTTCTTAATCCAGTCTGTCACTGATGGACATTTGGGTTGGTTCCAAGTCTTTGCTATTGTGAATAGTGCTGCAATAAACACGTGTGGATGTGTCTTTATAGCAGCATGATTTATAATCCTTTGGGTATATCCCCAGTAATGGGATCGCTGGGTCATATGGTATTTCTAATGCAAGTATTTCAAGGATGAAATTCATGTTCTCCCACCAGCGCTTGTCTAAAATCCATGCTCAATGATTATTTACTGTATGCAGGTTATTACTGAAGAGAGGACTTATATGTTCTTCCCATGACATCAGAATGCAAGGATATTTCTCCAAGAGAACAGGCTCCTATCGGCAAATGCATTCGCCTGAGCACAGTGGTGAGGCAGCCACTGAGCCCGGCAAGTCAGCACCACTCCAGGGTGTTGGGCTGAAAATAGACTAGAGAGAGTAATCTCCATGTCCTCATTTTATAGGCAAAGAAGCTGAAACCCACAGAGGGCAAGCAATTTCCCCACGTTGACTCTGTTCTTCACTGAGCTTTGTATTGGCTTTGTTGCTCTTCGTGAAAACACAAGGAATGACCACAGTCAGAGCCGGGATCCATGTGTGCATCCCAGGCTCCTGCCTCTTGCAGAGAGTCGAGGAACGTGTTGAGAAGGTGTGGTTGCTTTCCTTGACCTTAAACTTAAATAGCGCAGAATTGCTTTGGGCTCAGCATTTTAATCACGTCACATAAAAATCAGATGCTATCCACAGAGAAGAAAAAAAATCACTTGAGCTGTGCATATGAATATTTATTAGAGAAAGAGTAAAGAGTAGATATTACTTCATATGGAAACGAGGAGGCTTGGAGCTGGTTTTGATATGCAGCATTAGTAAGAATCAATGCAGAGAGAATGCTATCTAGCAATTTTTAAATCTTCACTCAAAGAGAAATGGGCTTGAATTATAGCAGGAGAATTTCTGTTTAGTTGTTAAAAAAGATAAAAAGTAGTAATCAGTAGGACTCAACATGGACTTACTAAATTCATGCCAAATTCACCTAGTTTCCATTTTTATAGAATCACCAGAGTAATGAATTATTAGACTAGTGAGAGAACATTTTGATTTCAATGAGATATTTAACAAAATGGCTCATAACACTCCTATTAGAAACATGAAAATTACCTAGTGGGCACCTAGGGGGCAACGATTCCTTCAGATCCAGGAAAAGGGGGACTTTAGGGCCAGGTCATAGAATTTGGTACTGGATTCTGCCAGTCACCAACACTTCTAGAAATAAACATCCTTAAGATTTAGAAGTCAGGCCAAATTTGTAGCAGACCACACAAAACTCAAAGGGTCAGTGGAATGCAGATTCAAAATGATCACGTAGACTGAAAAGCTAGGCCAAGGTCAAACTCAGATCTGACTTCGGCAAAAGCCTTTATGCAGATTCAACAGCTTAACTGGTCCAGGGCCTGGTGGGGAAATATGACTTTAGAACATTATGATGAACAGGACTCTGGGGTTTTAGTTAATTGACATTTCTACCTGAGTTGGCAGTAGAATATAGCATCTGCAAAAGTCAATTCACTCATGGTCTGCATTGATGGACCTTCAGTGCATCTGGAACTTTTATCTTCTGTTGATCAAATAGTATCTGGAAATACTGGTTATTCTGGATATGCATTGTAACGATATTGAGACTCATGAAAAGATGCTCAACATCCTTCCTCATTAGGGAAATGCAACACAAATCTAAGAGCTCTGCTTCACACCCATTAGGATGGCTATTACCAGAAAAAGGGAAGGAGGTGTTGATGAGGCTGTGGAGATGCGGAACCTTCTGGAATTGCTGGTGGACATGTGAAGTGGTACAGGCTCTGCGGCAAACAGTGCAGTGATTCCTCAAAAAGTTAAACAGAGTCTCCACATGATCTAGCAATTCCGCTCCTGGGTATTCTCAAAAAGATTGAAAACGAGGACTCAGATACTTGTACACTAAAGTCCATGGCAGCATTATTCACCATGGCCAAAAACTAGAAACAGTCCAAATCTTCATCAGCAGAGGAACCAGCAAACAAAATGGGGCATATTCATACAATGGAATATCACTCATCTTTAAAACGGAATGAAACTTTCTGACACCTGCTGCAACACAGATGAATCTTAAAAACGTGATGCTAAGTGAGATAATCCAGACGCAAAGGACAGATACGCTAAGACTCCACTTGTATGAGGTTCCTAGAGTAGTCAAATTCATAGGCATAGAAAGTAGACGAGCAGTTATCGGGGCTGGTGAGTGGGAGGAACGGGGCGTTAGTGTTGAATGGGGACAGAGTTTGAGTTTGGGAAGATAAAATCGTTCTGGAGGTGGATGGTGGTGATGGTTGCACAACAATATGAATGTATGAATGTCACTGAACTATACACTTAAAAATGGCTAGCATGATTCATTTTATACTGTGTGTATTCTACCACAATAAAAAGGTTATTAAACATAGACTAAGTATCCTAGACTAAGTTACCTAAATAACAAAAACTACTACAGAAAGCAAACTGACAAACTTTGTGTGTCTGGGCAAAGATGGTCAAGACCATAGGTCTAGAAACTCTGACAAAGAAAAGATAACTAAAGGAATTTGGTTATCATTTACTGTCAAGAAGAATGGGCAGAAGAGCGTGCTGGCCACCCTTTACTAGCTGAAGGGATTTCCTGTGGCAGAGGAATTCCACTTATTCAGAGTAACCATTGCGTAGAATCAGGACCAATTGAAGAAAGTATACCCAAGGAGGTAAATTTCAGTGCAGGAAAGAACTTTTAACCAATTAGAACTATATTTTGAAAAGAAGGAGGGACATTGCTAAATGCACAACTGAGTGTTCACAGTATACTCAAGAAAGACATTTTGTGCAATTTGTGATGCAGAGTGCTGTGCTGATGAGTTCTCTAAAGCAGTGGTCCCCAACCTTTTTGGGCACCAGGGACCAGTTTTATAGAAGACTATTTTTCCACGGACTGGGGTGGGGAATGGTTTCAGGATGATTCAAGCACATTACATTAATTGTGCACTCTTTCTATTATTATTAGAGCCCTGAACTTGTGTTCCCGCAGCTAGAGGGTCCCATCTGGGGGTGATGGGAGACAGTAACAGATCTTCAGGCATTAGATTCTCATAAGGAGTGTGCAACCTGGATCTCTCGCTTGCACAGTTCATGACAGGGTTTCTGGTCCTGTGACACTCTAATGCTGCGGCTGATCTGACAGGAGGCAGGGCTCAGGCAGGAATGGTCACTCACCTGCCACTCACCGCCTGCTGTGTACCCCAGTTCCTAACAGGCCATGGACCACCACTTGTCCATGGCCTGGGAGTTGGGGGACCCCTGCTCTAAAGGGTCAACATAGGTAAATTTAGAAAAGTCAGCATCCTCCAAGTTCTCAGATACATTCTCCAATTCACTGATGAGTCCTGAAAATATAGTGAGGCAGAATGTTAGGGCCAACAGAAAGGAAAGTAGGGCTCTAGGGATTATAGTCACCAAGATTTCTACCCTTGTGCAAGAGAACCATCACTTAATATTTAGTCATGTCATTTTCAATTATTAAAAATAAATTCATCATGCCTGTAATCCCAGCACTTTGGGAGGCTGAGACGGGCAGATTAACTGAGCTCAGGAGTTCAAGACCCGCCTGGGCAACATGGTGAAACCCCATCTCTACTAAAATACAAAAAATTAGCTGGCATGGTGGGGCGCACCTGTATTCCTAGCTACTCAGGAGGCTGAGGCAGGAGAATTGCTTGAACCTGGGAGGCGGAGGTTGAAGTGAGCTGAGATTGCACCACTGCACTACAGCCTGGGTGACAGAGCGAGACTCCATCTCCAAAATAAATAAATGAGTAAATAAATTCAAAGTCCTTCATTTCTAGATAAAATGGAACGAGATAAAAGTTGACAGCCTAAAATCTGAACTAGGAGAATCAGTCTTATTCCTACTCCGACTTTCCAGAGTCCATGACCAGCTGGCACTAGGACGACTCCAGCAGACCTGTGTCACTTTGGTGACATCAGTGTGACGTCACAGCCAAGCAAGGGAAGGCCCCCATTACCTTAGTGCTGACTGGATGTTCTGAAGGCAGGAGGAACCAGGAAGGGGTATCTTGGTTTTAAAAAGTTTTTCCCCATGTTCTTCAAACCGAGTCATGTCTATGACAGATGTGAAATGCAGCTTTTGTCATGACATTTCCCAATGGAACAGCTTCTGTGAAATGCTTCCTGTCTCTCTGCTAAGAGGTCATTCCTGTCTGGAATGCCTCCAGTCCAAAACCAGCCTGGCTCCTTTAGCTTCCCCGAGGTCCAGCGAGGAAAGACCCGGAATTGGTTATGAACAGGTTGGCCCAGGCTTGTATACCCCTCTCCTGACAATGCCGCCTCCAAGCTCAACCACCTCCAGGCCCCAGTCCGGGCAGCGCTGGGAGTTGGACCACTGGAACCTAGCACAGTGGGCCTCTCCCTAGAGCAGCTACTCCTGTTTCTGAGCCCACACACTGAGGCACGATAACGGGTGTTTCAGCAGGAACAGAAGGCACATCCTTGGGGAAGCCAGCAAGGGCCTTGGTCCCACTCTCCCTGAATTTGCAGTAAGCAAATTTGTCCCCGAGAGAGCAATTCCCCTCCCTTCTTCTTTTCCTTCCTGTTTTGCAGGAGGCCAGATGTTCTTTTCATGCCACTTGCCTTTTATTTCCAAAGCATCCCCAGCGAGGAAGCACTAAACTGCAGAGGCCTCAGAGGAGGAAGTGCAGGGGCGGGGGTGCTGTGGAAGAGGAACCAGAAAAGGGAAAAGTTAGCTTGCCCTCCCTAGCCCTGAGTTTGCAGATATCAAAGTCAAGACGTGTGGCTTCCTTTCTTGGAGCAACTGAGGTGAAAGTGTCTTTGAGAGTCCCAGAGAAGTGTCAGATGAATAAGACCTGTCAATCATCATATCTCTGCAGCAAGGACCAGTGAAGAGAGCTCAGTGGGAGCCAAAAGTCTCCTGACAAAGTTCTCACCACAACCAACTCAGCCAGGTGCCATTAAAAATACTCACAGAACAGCACTTAGCTTACAGGAGCTCAAAGACCTATGCATACTTTCAGAATAGACTCTGAGAAAGGAAGGGCACTACCTGGGCAGTGCAATGTCCTCAGGTTAGCTTCTATGACACCTGAGTTCCCATTCCCACAGGGCTGGGACAAGCTGTGCATCCTTGGGCAAATGTCTTCACCTCTCTGAGCCCATTTCCACATCTGTAAAGTAAGGCAAGAGACCAACCTGGATATGTCACAAGATGGTGGCATTAAAATGGAGAGATGGAATGTGAAAGCACTTTGAATAAACATCGGATTTTGTTAGTCCTCCTCCTCATTTATTTCCTTCAGAGGTAAACTGAGGTACAAATTAACAAAATGGCTTATTGGTTTCAGTCCTTTTAGAACAAGATGAAATTTTATTTTAGAAAACAAAGTGAGAAATTAAAAAAAGAATCACCAACTTCCCTGCAAGCATTCAACAAATGCCCATCGTATGAAACCAACAAGAGTAGTCAAGCCCCCTCTTCTGCATCTCCCACCAGCCACACCCCAACATCCCCCACTGCGCCCCATCTTTCTGTCCCTGATGCTTGTCAAATTGTTTCATCGCCAGCCCCACCAGAGCTCACGCTACTCTGAGCCCCTAGCTTGGGAGACTGAGAACTGGGATGGGGAAGGGTATTCTTCCAAAGGTACCGTAGGTATTGTTTTATTTCTAGGAGGGAAGGTGGTGCCTCCAGACCTCTCCTTCCTCTTGCAGCTCGCAAGCAAACACAGATGGAGGAGATGCTCTAACTGTTTTTTCTTCTGCTTTCTCTCTCAGGGTTCTCACCCAGAGAACCTATCAGAATTTCAAATTTTGAGACCTCAGGAAAGTGTTGTGCCCCAAAGATGGTTTGGGGTTGTTTTGTGCTGTCAGCTGTGGGGCTGAGTCAGGACCCTGAAGCCCAGTGCCCCATTTGGTTACCACTCTTTATCTTATTTTTGCCTGGGAGAAAAACAGGGAGAACTGGCTGGAGGAAGAGGAGGCGAAGGGGAGGGGAAGAAGGAGTTGAGATTTTTAGAGTATAATAATAAAATTGTATTTTACTATTGGAATAATTTTGTATCTTCCAGAACATGTTTTCAGTTATAGCCTTGTCTGCTTCTTACTAAAGTCTTATGAGGTGTGCTATTCATTAGTCTACAAGTTTGCTGCTGTCATAGGGCTCCCAAGCAACAGTGACCGAAAGAAGACAGTGGACGTCCCTCCCACATCAGAGCCTGGGCTCAGGCAGTCAAGGGCATAGCTAACGTCATCGCCAAGGTCACTGCCAAGGTGATTTGACGCCATCACATCCATGTTCCAGCCAGTGGCAAGTGTCTGGGCCCACCCTGGGGGTTATACCCCTCAGCAAAGGGACATTAAAGGAATCTATGTCTGGGACCACCCAGGCTCAGTGGAGGTGGGGGGGTTAAAGCTATGGGCTGCCCAAGTCTTCAGATGCCCTCACTTGTGGCCATCAGCTTCACACATTCCTTTTCTTCTCCTCGTCCTCCTCATTTCCACACACACATGCAGACTTCTCCACTCACACTTGCTTCCCCAGGGCCCCCCTTACTTCCCACTGTCCTTGGGTCCCCAAAGGTGACCTGGAGCTGGGGGCAGGACGCAATTCCACTGCTCAGTAGGAAGAGGGCCTGTGATCCACTGCCATGGCTGCCACAGGGCGGTGCTCCTAGAACTCCATGTGGGCGGCTGGGGGCATTTCCTCATAGATCTGTGGCAAATCCACAGCAGTTGGTTTCGTCAATTTAAAATGAGTGACAGACAGACTGACTTTCCAAAGCAGAGACCTCATTTGGGAAGAGCAGCGGACTGCAATCAGGATCTGTCTGCTTTGATGGATCGCAGGTGCATCTAAAGAGGCGCGGCGGCGAGGGGAGACTTCAAAAGACCAAGAGGGGAGGTGGACATGGGCTCAGTTCAGGAGGTGACCTTGGCGCATGGCTGGAGACAGATGTGTCAGGCCAGCAGCTTGTCTGGAATACTTCGGTTTTGGGGAATTCCTTGCCTACTTCCTTGGTAGCCTCCCAGGTCTTTTTACTTGGGGTTTGACATAAGGGACTCCATTTTGATACTGGTAACTTTCACATTTTCATAGCACCATTTGGTACTGAAAAAAAAAATGTATTAATACATATGTGGATTTAAAATCATGGGTAACATTTCTATGGAAAAAAATGTATATTCCCTGACCTAAACAAATGACTTATTAGTAAAGCTATAAATGTTTGCTGTTTCTTAAGTTGGGAATCTCCTGTTATGATGATTGGAGGATTCTTGGAAACAGGAACTATGGCTTAGATGCCCACAGTACTTTCCACATATGGAACTCCTGATAGGTTGGTATTAGGTGAAAAAGAGACTTGTTAAATTACCAAATGTTATCAAAACTGGGCATCTGAATGGTGCCAGGTGATATCTGGGACCAGGTGAACAGAGGTCTTGTAGTGGAAAGAAACTAGAGTTAGAGTCAGTGGAAGTGGGCCACGTTATTTACAAGCTCGGCAGCCTTGGAGAAAGTGTTAATTTCTGTACACATCCATTTTCCCCTTCTTTATAATGGGAACGATTCATCCTACTTCACTAAATTGTTAGGACTTCAAACCGAAGAAATATATGAAAAACATTTTCCCTTTTTGTTATACGGAATTATTTTTTAAAATTTGAACTGCAAATTCCAAAAAGAGCTACTTAAAATCACCTAATATCCCATATACTGAGAGATAACATTCTGCTCCAAATTTTTTCCCACTGATATAGATTTTTATATTTGTAATGAGTTTATATTTTATATATATATATATATTTAGTATGTTTCTATTTAACTTTTAAGTATATTCTGTAAATATCTTTCTTTCAATAAATAATAAGCCACTGGTTATCAAATATTCCATTATAGTTACATCCCATTATATATTTAAACAATATCTTATTTTTGAATCTTCAGGCTGTTCCTAGTTTTATTATTATTGAGCTATGCTTCAATGAACAGTCTTGTAAGTGTATTTTCTTACACTTTCCTTATCACTTTAAAGTCATTTAATACACATTTCCTTCTATAAAGCTTGTAGAGGTCTCTAATCCAAATTGCTATGGCCAGATCTGCTTCATAATTCATGTTTTATAAAGATAACAAGGTAACATGAAGGTAATAAAATATATACTGTATATTACAAAATTTTCCCAAAAAGCTGTGTACTGGGGAAGGATATTAGGAGTTATGTTCAGTAGAATAAGTAGACTATAAAGGGCTTCATGTCAGATTTTGAATTTTGCTACAAAGTTAGTTTATATCACAGAATAATTTCTTTTCTATTTTTATTTTTTTTGTTGTTTTTATTATTCTACTTTAAGTTCTAGGGTACATGTGCACAACGTGCAGGTTTGTTACATATGTATACATGTGCCATGTTGGTGTGCTGCACCCATTAGCTCATCATTTACGTTAGGTATATCTCCTAATGCTATCCCTCCCCCCACCCCCTCCCCACAATAGGAGCCGGTGTGTGATGTTCCCCTTCCTGTGTCCAAGTGATCTCATTGTTCAATTCCCACCTATGAGTGAGAACGTGCGGTGTTTGGTTTTCTGTTTTTGCGATAGTTTGCTGAGAATGATGGTTTCCAGCTGCATCCATGTCCCTACAAAGGACACGAACTCATCCTTTTTTATGGCTGCATAGTATTCCATGGTGTATATGTGCCACATTTTCTTAATCCAGTATGTCACTGATGGACATTTGGGCTGATTCCAAGTCTTTGCTATTGTGAAAAGTGCTGCAATAAACATACATGTGCATGTGTCTTTATAGCAGCATGACTTATAATCTTTTGGGCATATACCCAGTAATGGGATGGCTGAGTCAAATAGTATTTCTAGTTCTAGATCCTTGAGGAATCGCCACACTGTCTTCCACAATGGTTGAACTAGTTTACAATCCCACCAACAGTGTAAAAGTGTTCCTATTTCTCCACATCCTCTCCAGCACCTGTTGTTTCCTGATTTTTTAATGATTGCCATTCTAACTGGTGTGAGATGGTATCTCATTGTGGTTTTGATTTGCATTTCTCTGATGGCGAGTGATGATGAGCATTTTTTCATGTGTCTGTTGGCTGTATGAATGTCTTCTTTTGAGAAGTGTCTGTTCATATTCTTTGCCCACTTTTTGATGGGGTTGTTTGTTTTTTTCTTGTAAATTTGAGTTCTTTGTAGGTTCTGGATATTAGCCCTTTGTTAGATGAGTAGATTGCAAAAATTTCCTCCCATTCTGCAGGTTGCCTGTTCACTCTGATGGTAGTTTCTTTTGCTGTGCAGAAGCTCTTTAGTTTAATTAGATCCCATTTGTCAATTTTGGCTTTTGTTGCCATTGCTTTTGGCATTTTAGACATGAAGTCCTTGCCCATGCCTATGTCCTGAATGGTATTCCCTAGGTTTCTTCTAGGGTTTTTATGGTTTTAGGTCTAACATTTAGGTCTCTAATCCATCTTGAATTAATTTTTGTATAAGGAGTAAGGTAAGGATCCAGTTTCAGCTTTCTACTTCTGGCTAGCCAATTTTCCCAGCACCATTTATTAAATAGGGAATCCTTTCCCCATTTCTTGTTTTTGTCAGGTTTGTCAAAGATCAGATGGCTATAGATGTGTGGAATTATTTCTGAGGGCTCTGTTCTGTTCCATTGGTCTGTATCTCTGTTTTAGTACCAGTACCATGCTGTTTTGGTTACTGTAGCCTTGTAGTATAGTTTGAAGTCAGGTAGCGTGATGCTTCCAGCTTTGTTCTTTTGGCTTAGGATTGTCTTGGCAATGCTCTTTTCCATTTTTAGAGCTTTTTGGCATTTGGAATCGCAGAGAAGGGATTAAAGACCTGGATAATTTACATATCTTTTATTTCTAGTAAAATTGAACTTGTTTTATTGGCCCTTTATAACTTTTCTTTTGTAAATTGCCTGTTGTTAGCCTTTGTCCATTTTTTGATTAGGAGATTTGCCCTTTTTAATGATATTTAAATAATTAAATATTTTGCCACATATTTTGCAATTATGTCTCCCAGCTTTAAGTGTGTTAATAACACACAAGTTTTTTGTAAAATAGTTTGGAAATGTTTACCTTTGTGGGGCTTGTTTGTGGGATCATATCTAAGAAGTCATTCCAAATTCTAAAAGGGTAAAATTATTGATCTATATTATCTAGTACTTTTAGTGGTTTAGCAGTTTTCTTTCTGCATGAATGTCTTCAATCTATCTGAATTTAGTATTATGTTAGCTTTAATGTAGGTTTTAGCTGGTGGACACAGTCCCATTTATTAAGCAATCTTTCCCTTTCCCGTTGAGCTTAAATACCATCTTCTTTAAACACAAAACTTTTATATATACTTGAATCTGTTTCTGGGCATTCTATTTTGTTCTGGTAACCTGTCCATCTCTTTTGCTGCCAGAACCACATTATTCCCATTATAATATCTTTATTTTAATATCTATTAGGGCTGAGGGGGGGAAGGATGAAGAGACAGAGGGCATTTTGGGGGCAGTGAAAGTTCTGTATGATCCGCTGTAATGGTGGATCCATCTCATTATCCACAGAATGTACAGCGTCAAGAGTGAACCCAGGCCAGGCACGGTGGCTTGCGTCTGTAATCCTCTGACTTTGGGAGGCCGAGGCGGGCGGATCACCTGAGGTCAGGAGTTCAAGACCAGCCTGGCCAACATGGTGAAACCCCCATCTCTACTAAAATACAAATATTAGCCGGGCATGATGGCGGGTGCCTGTAATCCCAGCAACTCAGGAGGCTGAGACAGGAGAATCACTTGAACTTGGGAGATGGTGGTTGCAGCGAGCCGAGATTGCACCACTGCACTCCAGCCTGGGCGGCTAAGCGAGATTCCATCTCAAAAAAAAAAAAAAGAGTGAACCTAAGGTAAATTATGAACTTTGGGTGATAATAACATGCAAACGTAGGTTCATCCCCAGCTCCGATGGGGATGTTGATAATGGGAGGAGCTCTGCGTCTGCAGGCACAGGGGTTACGTGGGAACTCTCTGCACCTTCTTATTTTACTGTGAATCTAAAACTGCTCTAAAAAGTAAAAAATATTTTTTTAAAAAAACAAAATCTAAACATTACTTTTGAAGTCATAGAGCTTAGATTCAAGGGAGAATATGAAAAAATTAGAAAATTATAATAGATTGCAATTTAGCAAGTATTGTAGTAAAACAGGATACCACAGAATAGTGCTCTTTAACTCTGTGGTAAAGGGCCAGTGAAGAAATAAATCACCAATATCTCTTAGATTTAGCAGCCTCTTAATTATTCTTGTCTTTGAAAAGCTATTTGTAAACTGTAAAGTGCTCTGTGCGTATTAGTTATTTGCCACTAATCTAGAATGGACTCCTTTTAAAAATGAAGGTAGTTATTCACCCCATCTACCTTCTACTCTGGAGAATAATGAAATTGCAGTTATAAAATGCTGTCGTGTTCTCTTAAGAGACTGGTGTCTTATAAGAACAGGCTGAAGTACGTTTCAGACGAGATTGGGTGCATTCGGGGTGGGATGACTGTAGACTGAAGCACATTTCAAGCAATGTCTCTCGTCACAGAATAATCTGAATGGCTCACGACAAATTCACCAGGTAGAAGCTTGACATTTGCAAGCTGTATATCCCATAACCAAGTACTGTTTTTAAACCATGTTTTTCTTAAAGAAGCTAAGCTTTTAATCTGTTCGTATTATATGCATATCATGAATATAGAAAAACCCCTTTTAAAGTATGAAGAGAGAGGGGTTCAGCTGGCCACTGGCTAATTGAATGCCAGCTACTGCACTGGACGCTGGCACACTGCTCAGAAATCAGTACAAGTTACAAGCATTAAGTCTGACAAGGTCCCACATCTGGCCATTTAAACAATCCTTCAGCCTGTATAATATTAATGTTCTGTGCAGGAGCAGATCCAATCACCTATTCAAATCAGATCCTCACTGAGTGATGCCCAGAAGAGTCAAACACTGGCCCAGCCGAAAGAGGACCGAGGGAGGCACTGGGAGAACTGGCCCTAATCCCCTCCTGCTGCTAATTAGGTAGATAGCTTTGATCATTCGCCTTAATTTTCTGAGCCTCAGTTCTCTCTTCTGTTACATGAGAGGGCAGACCACTAGATCAATAAGGGCACTTTCAGCTTTCAAAATGAAACAAACAAACAAACAAACAAAAAACAGATCCACTAACTGATTTATTTCCTGCCTTATTATAATGGATTCATCCATTTACTTATTCCAAAGACGCTTATTATGGACATCTTACATGGTCAATTCCTGTGTCACATGTGGTCCCTAAATGAGAAGCGAATATGGGAAAGAGAGCGAGACAGAGTCCCTCAATCTACCTTCTTCCATCCTCTGGGTAGGGCCAGAATTCACTGAACTTGAGGAAGTGATGAGAAGTGGTGAGGAATGGGTTGGGGAGATATTCTTAACATTGCCATTTACCTAGAACAGGGTTTCTCAACCTCACCACTATTGGTTTTGGGAGGGTTCTTGGGGACTAGCCTGTCATTGTAGGTTGTTGAGCTGTGTCTCTGACCTCACCCTACTAGATGCCAGGAGCACACCCTCCCGCCATTTGTGACAACCAAAGACATCTGTCTCCAGACATTGCCAAATGTCCCCTACCAGCAACATGACCCACTGAGAACCGCTGATTTAGACCCACCAGGCGCTGTGCTGGATTCTGAGCAAACAGAAACGAGAAAGCTGCAGGCCTGGCCTGGCGGAGCTGACTCCAGGGCAGCTTTGCCAGCTTCAGTGTGCATCCGTTCCCTGGCAGCCTTGCTAAAGCTCCATCCCCACCCCAGGGTTTCTCACCCAGCAGCTCTGGGTGGGGCTGCAGGATTTGTGTTTTTAAAGAGGTCTCAGGGATGCTGATATTGCTGTTTCTCCAGGAACCGTCTCTGAGAACCAAGCGGGCTCCACCCTGCTGACAGGTGAGAGTACAGATGTCCCCTTCTCACATCATAAAACAACTTAAGAGTTGTTTTTTTAATTCAAAACTTAGGCCCCCAGTGGATACTCAGCCTACAGTAAATCTGAAATGTCACAGCGAGGAAGAAAAACAGAGACTCCCGTAAGCTAGAACAATGCCAATGGGTGGTCAGTTTTATGTATTAATTTTGGCTCCTTTCTGAATTAGCACATGAATGGTCAGTGAAGGGGCTGGCCTAGGAACCTAAGTATTACCCAATTTTAGAGTTTCCATGAATTCTAAACCCGAAACAACTGCAACCAAGTTTTACGACACTTGCATTTGCAGCATTTCTGGCTGCAACTGGATGTGATCAATTCACGTTGCCCTAAACGCGTACATCCACCCAGGTAGACCCAGCTCTTTCTTTCTGCTTTTTCTTTCCCTTCCTCTGGCGCCCTTCCCTGGTCCACCCTGTCCCTTTATCTGCAGCAACCCCCCCGTGACTGTGATAGCCCAGTCCCCCGTCACTGGGCACAGCCGGCACATGGAGGATTCCGTAGAGTATTCTCTGTAAAACTGTTAGCTCACTGCAAACCGAGCACCGCCGCTTCCGCTTGCTGTGTTGATACTACCAAATACTGTATTTTCTCTGAAAAGTGTGACACGCCCGCAGGAGGAAGTGGGGTGTGGTGTCCCAGCAGCATAGGAGGACAGGAGTGTTTTTGCTACTGGTGTACCCAGGGGTGACAGCTCACTTGGCCATTTCTTGCTCTGTCTCTGATGCCAAGTTCATGGGAACCAGCCATGTCTGTATTCCTGGGATCAGAGGTTAAGAAAGTGGAGTCCAGGCTTTTGAAGCCTCCTTCTCTGAGTGCGCTCTAGGAAGGAAAGGTTTGCCCCATAACTGCCCCATAACGTATTGAGAACAGGGACCCCGTTCCAACTGCATATCCAGTGCAGTGCTTTGCAGTATGGTAGGCAGGTATTCCAAATGCTTAGTGACTAACAGCAAAAAACAAACGTTTGTGTCACTTCATCCCCTTCGCAAGTGGCTCAGAGGTGTTCTGGGCCATGTCTGATGACCCACGAAACAAGTTCCCATGGTATTTTCATGAGGGAGAATTTCTGAGGATGTTTTAGTCAAGTGTGGTGTGATCATCATAGCCATCTTTTCCACCAAACACTGTCATGCGCATTTTCCACGGATTAATTCATTCAATCATCACAACGTAGACATAGACCCAATGAGTGGGTCCATTATACACCTTGCTTTGCAGATATGATAATGCAGTCACAGAGAGATTAAGTCACTTGTCCAAGACCATACAGCTTGGACACTGATAGAGTTGGCCTATACTCCATGACACCCACATTTGCAAACCGTGAGCTCCTTTGTGTGTTAACTCCTTCTGGGTCTCTGTGCCTTTTTGAACTCTGCCATGCAAAGGTTCGAGAACAGCAGAGCCCCATGCCCAGGGGCTTCAGCTCGCCTTCTCAGTCTAGGCACCCTTTGACCAGAACACCCGAGTCCCTGGTCCCAACCTGACGCCCCTGTTTTGGGTGGTGTGCTCTTCCTCACTGAGCACCTACGTGGCAGAAAGAAACATCAGGAGGATTGCAAGGGATCCAGCATCTCAGTTAGAGCTACTGGGTCGCAAGATGGTAGAGTCAGAGAGAAGGTTGTCTTTTCAGAGTAAATTTTGACACAAAGAGTACATTTCCATTTACTCCTATAGAAGGCAGCATCTTTGTGTCCAGTAAGTGATTATCCTAACCACGGTTAGAAAATGATGCCAGAGAGGCTTAGTTCCTCCCAACTTTGTCTGATGAAGTTTCTTTCTAGACTGTGGCCTAGAAATCCTCATTGATCCCAATCAGCCACCTCTAAAGACATGAATGGCAGAAGCTTGGAGGGAATTGCACAGGCTTATGGCATGCTGAGAAAATTACCCAGATAGGTGGAGGAGCCCTGACATCCAGAAGGGAACTTAGGGTATTCTGAGCCCATCTCTGTTTATATCGCCCACTTCTTCACTCTTCAAACCATAGCCATGGAGTAGAAAGAAAGATCATTAGGCCCCAGGTACAAAGAGAAGCATCCTATAAGTGCTTAAGATAATTAGGCAAGTTGCCAGGAAAGCCTGTCCCTGCAGTCATAACACGTCCTTTGCAAGTAGGGACGGGTGGGAGCAGACAGAAACAGTCTACAGCAAAACCCCCATGCATTCATGTCCTCCCTGACCTAATTTTCAAAGACATTTGCTAACAAGAAATAATGTATTAGTATGGGTGGAGACACTTAGCCACCAAGGCTGGGTTCAGGTGCTGTTGCTTACTCGCTGTGAGTCCTTTGCACAATTTTGTGGGTTGTGGGGGATCTAACACATAAGCTGTCTTGGCTATGCTTGTGCTTAGAACAAATGGAGTAGCAGATCAGGAGGCAGGGAGATGGAAAAGCATGTCCACCCAGTTATAACAAAGGCTGGATCGATGGAGATGGCTAAAGTGTTCAGGCAAATAAATTGGTCGTCCTGTTCACAGCATCCCAGGTGATGCTGGACTGTGGCAGGGACCCCTCACCCCTGCCAACTGAGGACGATGCACCCCCCACCCTAGCCCTACAGCATGGCCAAGAATAGTGCAGAAATGGTTCTGCAGGACAGCAGATCCTGCAAAATGAGAGGAGGAGGGTGGAGATGGGTGGGAACGGTTTATTCATCTAGAACCTGTTAACCAAAACATGAGTGACTGAGGCAAGTGTCTCTATCAGTTGAGGTTTATTGAGCTAAAGTTTGAGGACACGCCCAGGAAAAACACCAGCCACAGAAGAACCTGTGACCTGTGCTTTCCAAAGAGGGTTTTAGGAACTCAGTGCTTAAGGAGAGGGGGCAAGCAGGAGGGAAGAGGGAGGAGGGAGGCAGTGAGGCTGTAACTGGCGCTTACCAAATCCATGTCTTACATAAGATAAGGTCAATGTGTGAGCACAGGGAGCAGAGGAACAAATCCATTATGCACCTGCCTCAGGGTCGGGGAAGGAGTGACTGATCTCAGTTGGCCCTTCTCCTGTACCTGGGAAGATGAGCTTGAAATCAACATTGTCAGCTGAGTTCCTAAAACAGAACTCAGTTTTAGAAGTTAAGCTTAGGTTGCAGTCCTAGGGTTGCAATTGGCATAGGCTTGTTTTGTAAGGGAATGTGGATCCTGAAGGATTTAGGGGCCAGAAAAGAATTTCCTTGTGAGCAGTTTGTGAGGGTGGCCATCTGGAGAAACATGAGGCCTTTTGTCACTGTGGGAGCCTGGCTTACGTAGAATGCTGTGACACAGGGTTGTGAAGTGACCGCTGTCTCCTGGGGAGAAAGAATGGCAGGTGGCAGGACTCGGCTTCCAGGCTTACCTCTCCCCATGGCATAACGGGTTTGGGGACCCGAGATTTTATTTTCTTTTACAGACTTATCCATCAGATCAATCACTTTTCTTCCTGGGGTGCAGGAATGGGGAGTAAGGATAGGTTAGAGGGAGAGGCCCAGACCCAGGCAAGCTTCTTTGTTTGAAAACACAAGGGGGGAAAATATGAGTTTTCTAATAATGACCATGATTAGCAACTGCTCGGTAAGTGATGGGTGCTGTTGTCCTCATAACCAACATCATCATCATTTCAGTTTTTATATCTTTTACCATCTGCTGTTTTCTAGATATGGAAATTATGTGACCTAGACCTCAAATATCTAGTCCCGTGACTCCCAATAAATACCCACATGCCCAAGAAGTTTCAGTACCTGGCTGCTGAAAATATGACTTTTACATCCTTAGTTCATGTGTCTCAATTCTTGATTCAGAAAAGATAACAACGGTTTTCTCCATATCTCACAGTTAACGTGTTCAAATCAAACGTCTCCTCTTCTCGCACCATCTAGCTCTTCCCACAGGGCTCCCATCTTGTGAATGGGGACGGCTTCCTACCATGGGGTGGGGTTGCCCTGCTCCTCCTTTTCCCTCCCCTCATCTTCAGTCACTTGGCACATCCCGTCAAGAGACATCAAAATCCCTGCACGCTGCCAGGGTCCCTCTTCTGGTGCCCCTGACCATCAGCTGGAAGAGTGGAGTCGTCCCCAGTAGTCTCTTTTCTTCTGCACCTGCTCCTTATAGTCCTCTCGACACAGGGACCAGGACACCCCCATTCTGGGTGTAAATAAGTCTGCTCTGCACTCAGAGCCGAAGATGGCATGTAGACCCCTCGGGCGGTGTCCTACCTGAACTCCAGATTCTCACCGTGGCCTGTGGACAGCCCCACGGGCACGCTTACCTCGTCTGTCTTCTCTACCCCTTGCTCACTCCACACAGCCCAGCCCCCTTCCCAGAACATGCCTGGCAGCTCCAACCTCACACCCATGTTTCAGCCGGGCACGCGCACCTGCTATTGTCAGCGTAGCTCACTCCTCTCCTCCTGCAGGTCTTTACTCAACATCATTTCACGGAGACCCTTCGGAACCAGTGAAACCCTCCCTGCCGCCCCATCCAGCACTCCCCACCTCTCTCCTCTGCTTAGTTTGTTTCATGGGAGTTACCTGGTGTATTTCATATTATATTCTTCTGCTTTCTTGTCTGTCTTGTGCATCTGGACCCCTGCACAAAGGATGGATTTTGACTCTTTGGCTGACTGCAGTGTCCTGAGACACTTAGTGCCTAGTAGCTCTAGTAACTGTTTGTTGAATGAATGAATGAGTGAATGGATGCATAATCACTGTAATCAGAAATCGTGGACATTGTAATCATAGAACGTTAGGTAATAAATACCAAGGAGCCTAAGGAAGAAGGAGAAAAAGTATCTATGATTTGGACAGCCATTTTTCCAATTGTGGAACCTTGTTTTAGCATTTCAAATAATGAAAATAAACACATATAGAAGGCTTACTATGTGCTGGGCATTGTTCTGTTTTATACATATTAACTCATTTAATCTGTGCAATGCATGTAGGAGTTTATGGAGTTTCCTCATACCTTATCTCATCCAGTTCCCAAAATAGTACCAGCAGATTGTGGGTGATTACAACATTTTCAAGGATTCCTCCCCAGGGCAACTGCTTGTGGGAGAGCTGAGGTCTAGAAAGGAATTGGGAGCAGGAAAGGAACCAAGTCTGACCCCACCCCCATGCCAGCATTTTGATTTATGGAACCCTGGGAGGAGAGTTTCTCCAAAATGATACTTCATGGCCTCCAGCAGATCCCCCCTCAAAGAAACCAACCTGGGAATGGCCCTCTGTGTGGAGATCAAGGAGGAAAGAGGCGAGTGAGCCTTTCTTCTTTCCTGCTCATGGACTTAGAGTAGGAGTGTCCGGGACATCCAGGTATATACTGTTTCCATTTTTCCTTTTGACATCTTCGATGTTCAAGAAGCCTGCGAAGGATTTGTTCAGAAATCAGAATTAGTTCTAAGGCAGTTGCCTGAACAACTGAAAGCTAATGACCCCACAGAGAGCACTAAGGCAACATAAAGTATGCAGGGGAGTATGGCGAGATGGGATTATTAGGTTGGTGCAAAAGTAATTGTGTTTTTTGCCAATACTTTTAATGGTAAATTTTAAAAATTTTGTATTTTTAATAGAGGCAGGGTTTCGCCATGTTGGTCAGGCTGGTCTTGAACTTCTGACCTCAGGTGATCCAGCCGTCTCGGCCTCCCAAAGTTCTGGGATTACAGGCATGAGCCACCACGCCCAGCCTTTTTTTTTCCCCCATTACTTTTAATGGCAAAATCTGCAATTGCTTTCACACCAAATTAATAGAATATTTGTTGAGTTTTAATGTAATTATTGTTATTGTTTTTACCACAATTGACCTTCCCCTACTCTTACCCTCAGAAAAAAAGAAAAAAAACTTAAAATAAATCCATAGTCATTTCAAAAGTGACTTCAATAATTTTAAAGTCATTCGTTGTTGGGACTCTGAAAATGTAGGAATACTGTTATGCATGACAGATTTCCACAGCGGACAACAGTCACCTAGCACATGCTTGGTAGTTCAGCTGTAACATGGGCTAAAAGCTCATGGAAAGCCTAACCCCCTTTTAAACACTATTTCTATGATTGGCTAAACTCAGTGGTGGATGGCAAGGCTCTGTCCTATATCAGTGAGAGCCTGCCTGCTGCAGCCAGGAGGAACCTCACAGGGACTGCAAGCACAGAGGGAGGTGGGCCAGCTGGGGCCCGAGGGTCCAGACTTGGTGAGACTCGCAGACCTTGGCCCACTGCCCTCCTCCCTCCTCACCCACTTTTCTCCCTTCTTCTTCACATCAGTACTGGTGGCAGCACCCTGAGCTGAAGGGGAAAAGTTCATATTCAACATCAGAAGGCATTTTATTTGTATGTCGCCTTGGTGAGAACTCTGTCCTATAAGAGAGGACCCTTCCCATCTAGGAGAAAGTCTACCCATACCTGTCCCCATCTGAGCTAATTAATTCTATGGATTCTGGAAGGAGAAAAACAAAAGTAAAAAGTAGGTAAGAAGAAAGCATGGCAGACATGCGCTTGGAATACGGCTGAAGACACTAGATCTGGCAGGTAGTAGGATGCTATGGAAAGGGACTGAAATCTGAGCCCTGAGTTTGAATTCAGGCCTTCCAAGCACTTTGTAACCATAGACAAGTCACCTAAACTTGCTGAGCCCCAGCCATAAAATCTATAAATTAATAAGATGGAGATTACTACCATAGTTGTCCTGTCCACCTGACAGCTACTGGAAGAGTTTATGGAGATAACGTAAGTCAAAGTATCTATGAGATTTCATTACAATCATCAATGTGATGATTATTTGTAATATTATTTGGTGAGTAACTAGTAATACCCACTCTATCTCACGGGATTTTTTTAAGGATCTCATGAAACATGAGAAAGATTTCGAAAGGTGGTGATTGTGCTTGGGTGGCGATGGCAGAGCTGAGAAACAGAAGGAATGGCATGAACAGAGCCACGGAGACAGATATTCAGGGAGCCTTCAGCAAACCGAGAGAAGTCCAGGCAGGCTGGGACTCCACTGAGAGCCGTGGATGTGTGAAGAGGGCCACGTGAATCCAATACATGGAGGCTTTTAAATAACAGGTTAAGAATTAGGCTGTAACTCAACAAAGACTGGGACGGCTTTCTCAAGTAATAGTGTAACTTGGCCAGGGCTATGCCTTAGTGGGACGATCTATTCATGGAACCTATTAAAATCGGTGTCAGAAGATTAATACTGTCATCCCAGGTGCTTTATTTTCTATCTTTCAAGGTTTCACTTCAACGCTATTGTTGGTTTTAGGGGGAAAGTGTGGAGTATCGTTAATGTTGGCAGGCAGGAGGGCAGCACTAGGTCTGTCCACGAAGCCTCCTTCATCTCTAGTTCTGACTGCGGGTTGACTGTTAGGCTTGGGTTTCCTTTGTCACTGTGTATTGTAGGGGTTATTTTAAAATATTATCTTCAATCTATACTTTATTATTATTATCATTATTTTGAAAGGGGTCTTGCTTTGTCGCCCAGGCTGGAGTGCAGTGATGCAATCACAGCTCACTGCAACCTTGACTTCCTGGGCTCAGGTGTTCCTTCCACCGCGGCCTCCCAAGTAGCTGGAACTATAGGTGTGTGCCACCATGCCCAGCTAATTTAAAAAAAAAAAAAATTAGAGACAGGGTCTTGCTTTGTTCCTGAGGCTGCTCTCAAACTCCTAGGCTCAAGTGATCCTCCCACCTCAACCTCCCAAAGTGCTGGGATTACAGGTGTGAACCACTGTGCCTGGCCCATACTTACTATTTTAATTCACTTTTTGAGACCATTTTTGTTGGTGAAAGCTAATATTTAACCTCTTTGTAATACTACTTAGTAGAAGTCTTAGCAACAAAGCAAAACGCTACCCGACTATGTGATTTTTTTACTAGTTATCATCTTTCTTCTGTGCACATTGTGAAAAAGTCTTTTTTTATGTTTCTTTTAATAGCAGTCACTTTTACCTAAGAAACCTTTCTATCTCATAAAGAAATCCAAAGCTATGGGTGTAGCTTAATTTGCCAAAATTTTTCTGAATTGATGTTTACCAAATTTGGCTGAGCAGATGTAACTGGAAACCACTGAATGCTTTGTGTTTCATTCCCCAGTTTACTATTGATTAATCTGTGTTCTCTCTTCCACATGTGAGAGGTTTTGATACAAGTGATGACTAGTGTTATTTTACTTCTGTTTTTGTTTTTCGTTTTTTGTCTTTTTTTGAGACGGAGTCTCGCTCTGCCGCCCAGGCTGGAGTACAGTGGCCCGATCTCAGCTCACTGCAAGCTCCGTCTCCCAGGTTTATGCCATTCTCCTGCCTCAGCCTCCCGAGTAGCTGGGACTACAGGCGCCCGCCACCGCGCCCGGCTAGTTTTTTGTATTTTTAGTAGAGACGGGGTTTCACCGTGTTAGCCAGGATGGTCTCGATCTCCTGACCTCGTGATCCGCCCGTCTCGGCCTCCCAAAGTGCTGGGATTACAGGCGTGAGCCACCGCGCCCGGCCGTGTTATTTTACTTCTATGAGACTCTCCCCCAACACTGAACCACCTCCCACTAAATTACAGTAATACAAATGCTGTCCAAACGTTTTATTACATGAAGAAGTTGGCTATTTCTTATTTCATTTGCTACTGAGGAAGAGAATTCTTGATATTTTTCAGTTGATGAGAGTATATTATACTTCTATTGCTTTCTATTTATATGGAATTTCTTCCCATCACGTTCAGTTATGTGGACATCCTCGGCATCTCTATGAAAACATTCTGGGGGTTTGAATTGTGGAGGGTGAATCAGCCTAGCTAAATAGGGCAGTCAGTGCCCAGAGAATCAAAAGACTAGAATTCTCAGTTCAGGACTCAATAGCGTGGGACCTAAAGCACAGAGCAATTATACTTGATCATGTACCTGCATCAAAGCTACACACACAAGACAAATGATATCACACTTAAAGCTGAAAATAGTGAGCCTGTAAGAGTAAAGATCCTTTGTAGATCTAAAGTACATATGGGCCGGGCGCGATGGCTTACGCCTGTAATCCCAGCACTGTGGGAGGCCAAGGTGGGCGGATCACCTGAGATCAGGAGTTCAAGACCAGCCTGGCCAGCATGGTGAAACCCAGTCTCTACTAAAAATACAAAACTTAGCCGGGCGTGGTGGCGCACAACTTTAATCCCAGCTACTCAGGAAGCTGAGGCAGGAGAATCACTTGAACCCAGGAGGCAGAGGTGGCAGTGAGCTGAGATCGCACCATTGCACTCCAGCCTGGGCAACAGGGCAAGACTCCGTCTCAAAAAAATAAAGAAAGAAAGAAATAACATAACATAACATAATGTAACGTAACATGGTACATATCATGATGGTGTTTTGCAGCTGGGATAGCAAAAGCGTGGAAGATTGGATGGACATACCTGATATCCATCATGATAATGGCCGCATCCAGATAAGGACATCAGAGGGTAGTAAGTGCTCTGCAAGAGATAGATGGAGGGTTTTATGGGAGCTCTGTAGCAGAGTGCAGAGGAAGGTCACATAATTTAGCCCAGATATGCTCCTAAAAGACTATTTCTACTTTCCTCCTGCTCTTTTTTGTACACACCAATGAAGTCAAGAAGGCCCATTAGAAAATATATCAGAGTTGTAACAATGATAATAACTAACATTTATTGAGCATTTACTTTGAGCCAACCCCATTCTAAGCACCTTGTGTGTGTTTGCCCATTTAATCCTCATGGCTCTTTGAGATGAGTAATAGTATTATCACTGATTTCCAAATGAGAAAGCAGGCTTAGATAGTTTAAATAACTCCAGCAGTTCTGTGTATGAGGGCATCGATCTTTTGCTTATAACAAGTGCCAGGCTGCATCCTTTGCTTTTGACTCCCTCCGTAATTATCTGTCACTTAATTTGACCATTGTATACTCTTGCAAGTAAAACAAATGCATGAGATGAAGAGATTCGGTAAAACGTTGCTTTTGAAAATGAACTCCCTAAGCAAAAATGCACTGAGTCTCTAACATATATTAGACAGGGGGATCAGCTCTGGACGCACATAGATGATGAAGTCATGGCCCCTTCTCTCAGAATTGTTGAGGAAGACAGATGTGAATCCATAAATCCGACTGCACATTCTAGGGAAATAGGGCAGTGTGGCCGCCGGCACTCTGTCTCTTCCCCTGTCCCACAAGCGGACCGCATTTCCAAGGGAATGTGGTCACAGAGGGAAATTGTTTATCATCACTGGGGATGAGGGAAGTAAGGCACCCACATGCACTTTTTCTGAGGAGTTCTTGCTAAATGTATTGCAGATGAGACCAGAGGGACTTGTGTAGTTGGAGTCGAACCCCTCTTCTGAGTGTATGTAGCATCTCAAGAATTAAGTAGGGGACATCCCGCTGGGGCTCTACTAAGTCCCCACATTAGAGGGCTGAGAGCGTGGGAGCCACAGGATCAACCCCACTCGGACTGTAGAAATGGCAGGCGTGACGCAAATCAGTATGACAGGTGCTGTCTAGCAGTGCACTCAGAGAACTGCAGGAGCCGGGGCTGAGAACTTCCCATGGAGATGTGTTGATGGGAGGGCCCTAGAGGAGGGGAAGGAAGGCTTCCAAGAGGAGCTAGAGACTGAACAGGAACTTGAAAGATGAGGAAGCGGGCGGGGAGGATGGAGTGAAACAGGGAGGCATGCCAGGGAGAGGATGCAGCTTTCCTAGAAGTCTGAAGCTGTGAAACACACGGCATGTTGGAGAAACAGCAGCAGTTGTGCAAGATCCTAAGATCACTCAGGCTGGAGCATGGAGATTTGATGGAGATTGAGAGGTGACCAAGGCTGGACAGAGGAGGCAGGGTAAGATGCTGCCGTGAGTCACAAGAGAAGTGATGCAGAACTGGTGGAGGAGGAGATGAAGCAAGTGGGTCGTGGGGCACAAGGGGAAGGGTGAAGTTGAAGCAGCAAGTGAGGGCTGGGCGTCACGGCACCAGCACTGAGCGGGCAAAATGAAGGAAGAGGCAAGTTTGAAAGGGAAGGCAGGGAGTTCTGTATGGGACCTGGTGAGTTGAGGGTCGGTCCCCTTGGAGATAGCCAGGAGAGAGTTGAATGCGTGACTTTATTGCTCAGACAAGGGGTCTATGGGGGGCCTAGCCCCTGCCTTGTTCGGAACAGCCTGGCCAGTCAGTCTTCTTGTGCACAGATTGTTGTTGTAAAGTATGAGACTACCATGTGTTACACAATAGACCACCAGGATGGCTGAACAGTATGCAAGAACTTTATTGGCCGTATCAGTTTGCACACTGGGAAGAGACGGTCTTCGGCGTGTAACGAAGGTGCTCTCTCTTCAAAGAGGGAAAGTACAGGTTGCTTTTATGCTTCCCAGGGTCCGTATTACACAATAGAGTCAGATATATTCAGAAAGTTTTGGGGGAAAATCTATACATATTTGTGAGGGGAGTTAAGTGCAGGTGCCAGGGGTAAACATATATCCAACATACATCCCATGTTCACTTTGGGGCACGGTTTTAGCATTAAAATGAGGTGTTAAATTTGGCTCTTTATGTTGAAAGGCAAATTATAGGACACAGTGACATTTTGTGTGCAGCATCTGTAAGCTGCTGAAACTGGCTTGAGGTCTGCAGGTGCTTATCAGGAAAGAATGCCTGTAAGGCTGGTCCGCTGTCCAGTCAGAGCTGCAGGGGTCTGGGTTGTAAATCAGAGTTAGGAAGGATCTCGCACATCACCTGATTATTCTTATTATTAGGGAGACTAGCAAGGGTGTGGCTTTTCCTGTAGCTGTAGGAATTTAGGAGGTTGTGATGCCAGCCAAGCCCTGGATGCTCCACCCCTGGGTAACTTTTATTTCTTTAACCTTAGAGTCCATCTTAGTTGATGAAGGGGCAACTGTCTTGGTTTCTCAGATCACATGTGAATGGAGAGTGAAGATGAGACTGACTGAAATTTAGAGCGCACAGAGGACAGATCACACAAGCTTAGTCCTGAGGCATGCTATTCCAGCATATATATTTTTGTACACAGAAACTCTCCTTTCTATTTTAACACCCAGGGAAATCCCCTTCTCCCTACCATTGGCTCTGAACACCAAAAGGCAACCCACGAAAATCTTCTATGTTAATTTCTTTCTTGTGTATTCATTACACATCTTCTGGGCTCTTAATATAGCTGGATGTTTTTACATACACATATACATACATATACACACACATATATACTTACATACACACACGTGTATATCTGCTAAAAAGATTGTGGTAATTTACATACCCAGCAGCATTGTATGAAAGTGTATGATTCATTTTGACCTTACCAACGTTAAGTAATAGCATTTCAAAAATATCTGATAATTGCATAGGCAAAAACATATTGTTGTTTTTATTATATATTTTTCTTTTCTTTTTATTTAAGACAGGGTCTTGCTCTGTTGCCCAGGCTGGAATGCAGTGGCATGATCTTGGCTCTCTGCAACCTCTGCAGGGAGCCAAGCCATTCCCCTGCCTCAGCCTCCAGAGTTGCTGGGATTACAGGGACCCCCCACCATGCCCAGCTAATTTCTGTATTTTTGTAGAGAGGGGGTTTCACCATGTTGGCCAGGATGGTCTCAAACTACCAACTTCGAGTGATCTGCTCGCCTCAGCTTCCCAAAGTGCTGGATTACAGGCATAAGCCTCCACACCCAGCCTATTTTTTATATATTTTAAATATTATAATTCTTTTTACAGCTTAAATTAGGACTTAAAATGTTAGTTTATCCTCAGATAAAATGCATTATTAATTTCTAATGTTATTTTATTCTCAACTGTGTTTGCCTAACTGCAAATATTCAAAAGAGCTTAAATACCACAGAACCAAAGCTATTTTAATTTTTTAAAAGATCTGATCATTTCCCTTTAGTAATTTGAGGCTACTTTTGATTACTTTAAGATTTTAATTTAATATGCAGCTTTTCCATATGTATTCTTTTTACTTTGTCTCTATAATCTCTGTATTTATAATACATGCCTTAAAATACCAATTGCGTATATTTCTTTTCTTTTGGGTTTTGAATTATCATACAGTCAAATGGACTTTTGGCTTTGGTGTACAGTTCTGTGAACTGAAGTCTAGATTTCTGTGACCACTAGAACAATCAAGCCGGAGAACTGTTCTGTCTTTCCCCCAAATTTGCTCATGCTGCTCCTCCCTGCTCCAACTCCTGGCAACTACTGATGTTTTTCTTCATATAGTTTTGTCTTTTCAAGAATGTCATGTCCATGCAATTACGTAGTGTCTTATTCTGCATGTCTTAAATGGCTCATATGGCTGACCATTTTTCCACAATTAGTTGCAACTATGATTTTTGTATCCTGTATAGCTTGTGCCTTTGCAATTTAGTTTCTTGGGTCATAAACAGTGCTTTTCTTACCAATGTGTATACCCATAGTATGTAAGAATGATGTTAACTTACTTCTGTTACACAAACTATAGCTATTTCCCTGGATAGGTCTTTACCTTTAAGTTAGGTTATTTTCTTTAAATGTATAAGACCTTACCAACAGAAATAACCACTTGATAAATAATATTGTAATACTCTGGTGATCCAGTCTCATGCAGTATCCCTAAATCTGGGAAACGCTGTAAAAAAAAAAAAAAAAAAAAAAAGATGTTATCTTAAAGATGCATTTTTTCTTGTGTGTAGACATTGGAAACAGACTAAATATGTAACTACAGACTTTAGTAAGGCAGATCGTAGAGCTACTGTCAATAGGGTGTCGTGCAAGAATGACAAGGAAGCCTGAAAAGATGTCAGAGAAACTTGAAAAAAATTTATAGTAAAATGTTAACTTAAAAAGCCAGATATAATTCCATACCCACAGGATGATCATAGCTTGTAAGAGAAAAACAAAAAACTTGCTAATTTAAAAAGACTAGGGAAAATAGATCAAAATAGTAACTGATTTCTTTCATTGGTGGAAATCTGGAAAGCCTTTTTACTAACTTTGTGTGTCTTCTTTATTTTTCATCATGATCATCTAAAAAGCACTCTGAACAACAGAGAGAAAAGCACTCTGTGTAGTTCAGGTGTAAAATGCTGCCATCTGCCTGAAAAACTCACACCTGGGCTTGCAGTTCTATTGAATGATGTGTGAAGATTACCACACAACTACCTATTCTGTCTTCTAGATGTCAAGTGTATGTCAGGTCACGTCTGACATACATTTCTAAAGGTCTGTGACCAGACCTTTAGAAAGAGGGATACTGACTTGGCTGTCAAACAGAACATACATGTGTTGGGCAAATCATCAAAATGCTTAGAAGTAACAGAATAGCGCAAGTGAATCTGGTGAAATGGCCGTTTAATCTGCATTGCTTATTAAGTAAGAAATCATTGTCTAGGCAAGACCTTCAGGAGGCGAGAGGGTTTTGCCCCAACTCTCTTCCTTGCTGTAATGGAAACCCTGGTCACCCTGGAGGTTTCCATCTCTTCCTGAGACAGCATCTCCCAGTCGCCTGCTGGGCTGCTGTTGCCTGATTAGAAGCCCAACCTGGGAATAGCAGGGTGACACCGGAAAAGGCCAGAGTGCTTTAACTCAGGCTTTATGAGTCAGTGATCCCTCTAGACTCAAACAGAATTAAGGAAATCTTTAAAAAGTCCCGACATGGCAATCACTCCCATCACTGAAGATGATTCTCAGTGATTTTTCCTGATTTGTGGAGAAGCAAAGTTTTGTCTAAAAGACCCAAGTGGCCCAGGAAAGAAGGGATTCTCAAAGAAACTCTCTCCAGAGAACTCACAGCTGTCAGCCCCACTCCTGCCTGGGAATTCTAAACTCATAGGGCAAAGGGGGCCCCCTAAAGACAAATTTGTAAGTCATCTACCTGCTAATTCAGCAACGTGATAGATACGGAACCCAGCAAATCATGATGTTTACCCAACCATCTCCTTTAGATAAACTTTCCAAACTCTGCAGGAAATTAGGACTTCATTAATATCTGTGAAATTAACAGCACCTGTCAAAAGCTCCTAATTTGTCTCTCTTGTAGAATCAAAGAACACTGGCATTTAGCATACAAGAGATACCTTTTGGCTTAGCTAGATGGGGTATTACAGGTCCAAGATTTCCAGGTATGTTACAGATTCTCACTTCCAGGTCTTTATTATTTCAAACAGTTTTCTTTGTTTACACAAAGGCAGAAAAGACAACCAATGGTTTGTTTCTTATCTTTGGCTTACTTATGAAAACTTAGAAAAACAAGTATAAGTATAAAATGGTCAAGAAGAGAGACAGAGCAAGGAAGTAACTTTTTCACTGAATACCAGATGATAGTTTCAGATTAATGGGACCTCGGGAAAGTAGGTAAACAAGAAGGGGTATCTAGTTTATATAAGTGGCCAGAACACTCAATAATGGAACAATAGATGAAGAATTAGACTAGATTCCTGGATTTGTAGCCAACACTTTGATAACTATCATCTAAACCTCTTGGAAAGCCTAATTACTGATTTTTGGGCTTTTATGAAGTATTTTGTTCATTCTTAGATGATAAAGCCCTATTTTATAGTAGTCAATGAGTTTAGAGTTTTCTACGTGGTTTGTGATGTTCAAAGGCTTAGAGTGTGTGTGTGTGTGTGTGTGTGTGTGTGTGTGTGTGTGTGTGTAACTATGAAGAAAGCAGACCTTTTTGAAAATGTCTGAAGTAAATAAGGATCAGCTGCTGAATGCCTTGGGCCAATCCCATTACACACATAAATAGACCATGTAAGAATTTTGCGGTGTCATATTTAACTAGTGTGACTAAAATAGACTCGCTCTTTATAAACTCATTTTCTGATTACTGTGTGCTGTTTCCGGGGCACCTACTTGAATAACAGAAGACATAAAATGTTGGAAAACTTTTGCCTCACTCTCCAACCATTGGGCCTAACTCCATTAGGTTGAGTGGAATTAACTCTTGAGTTACTTCTCACTAGCGAAGTTGAGTTCAGACTTCCAGAAAGCCTCTCCCCTCGGCAAGTCAGTGTGTGGTTTTGGGTGAGTCCAGCAGTGTCCTCTGCAGAAGGGGAAGTGAAAACATTTGTTCAGATGGATAGTGGACCTTTGTGAGGTTCTGGCTGTCCATGATAAAGCACTGGCTAAGTAGACGTGGGACACCAAAAACAATATCTTTTATAGCCCCCAAACAGCATTTGTCTTTTGTCGTTTTCCAGGGTGTAACCATGTCGCCATTTCTTCGGATTGGCTTGTCCAACTTTGACTGCGGGTCCTGCCAGTCTTGTCAGGGCGAGGCTGTTAACCCTTACTGTGCTGTGCTCGTCAAAGAGTATGTCGAATCAGGTAAGTTTGAGTGGGTTTTCAAAGCAGGGGAGGAGGAGGAAAATCCTGCTATGAACTATGTATAAATCAAGGTCTTCCAGGACATTTGAAATCATCTGGTGGAACCAAATCCTTCCATTTAGGACGCTGATGATGCCCAGCAAAGCCAAGGGCTTCCTTCTGGACACACATTTCGTGATGGACTCTAAACCAGGACCCGATGGCCCACCGGTGGCTCTATTACACCGTCTCATTTTTCCCAAAAGGAAAGAGACAGTTGGGTTGAGAAAATTACATAAGGAGTTAATGGGAAGGAGCTCTAATGAGCTGAAGTAGAACATGGCCCTATGTGGTTAAGCCTGCTTACTTTAAATAAGTCTAGGTAGATTAAGACTGCATAATCTTCCAACCAACTCTAAAGACTATTTACTGCTGCTTTGGCAAACTTCAGTGGATATTACAAAGCATCTATAATTAGCCATTAGAGTCCAAATTTCAGAAAACATACTTTTGCACTCACTAAGGTCTTGGCTGAATGGAAGAATAATGATGTTTCATCAAGTTTAAATATTTACAGGCAGCTCAAGGTGAGGGGGAAGGTGGGACAGCTACCCAACATCCCGTTTGTGGGTTCAGAATGTTCCGTTCCAACAGCCTTATGTGTAGGGAATCTCTCTGTGGGCACATCGACCGGCTTCCGCTCTCTGAGAGCCTCACCTCTGCATTGTAAGTTTGCCGTGGATTTCTAAAGGAAAAGTAGGAGGGAGTGTAGATCCCACAACTCTCCTGACCGCACACTTTTTCTTGTTTCCCTACGCGCATTTTGATTTTAGAAAACACTTTGTAGAGAATAATGACAATGGATGCAGGCTTGCAGTAACTGTGGAAGCCGTCACAGTTCACTTACACAAAAGTGTTTACAGAGAGACCACTGCAAGAGTGCTGGGGCCAGAGCATAGAGGGAAAAAAAGTCAACTAAATAAGCTGAAGGAACTCAGGAAGACTGCCTTCCCTTTAGAGCATCTATTCTTGCGGAAGAAAGTGGCAATAAACAAAAATACAAACAGCAGGTAATGAAGGAACAAAAAGCAGTGTAAAGAAGAGAGGACGGGGGGGCAGGGATGTGTGTTATCTTATATAGGGTTGTCCTGCAAAGGCCTGTGAGCAGGGACATTTGCAGATGCAAGAAGAAACTGACTCAGATGTTGAGAACCTCCTGCCAGATGCTCACAGTTCACATTTTGGGGTTCCCAAACCTACTATTTTGCATCCCCTACCAAAGGACTTTTTGCTTCACAGCTGACTTTGTCCTTCCAGCCACTCTGAACACATCAAAGCCAGGGAGACTGTCTGAATCATCTTGATTTCCTTTCTGCCCAGAGTTCTCTCCTGTTTAGTTAAAAGTGTGAATGCCACTTGCTCCCAACCTAAAACCTTTCAAATGTCACAGACATCTTTGAAGTGTAAAATGTCTGAGTTTTTCAAAGCCGCCTTTGACTTAATGGGTCTCCTGGATCCAGTTCTCTTTACCCTCTCAGTTCTCCCTGACATTTGCCTCCTGAGGGCCTTTTTTTTTTTTTTTTTTTTTTATTGCTTTTGGCCTTGCCTTTGAACTTGGTCTAATCAGCCATGTGGATCGAGAGACCTTGTCAGAAAAGAAGGAAACTGGTTTTCCTAAAGATTAGCCTTGTGGAGTTGGAGGGAGTTGAGAGATTTTTGCTTTTGATTTTATTTTGGGTTTGTTCTGAAAAGAAATCACTCTGAATATTATCATTCAATATTTACTTCTACAGAATTTAAACACATTTCAGTTCTTGGAGTGTAAGACTGTGTTTTCCACAATAAGCCAACAGAACAAGGACAAACAGACCATGGGACTGTGGGGCTGTGAGTCATTGAAAACAGTAACACTCCAGATAGACAGGATCCTCTGTTTAGGTAATTACACACGTGGTGAATGCAAATGTAAAAAGTGCCTTGCTTCGAGGATGTTTGCCCCTTCTCGGAGGATTTTTGGCCCTTTTCTCCAGGCACAGAGAATGGTTACCATCAAAAGGAATTATCCAAAGGGGAAGCTTCAGGTCTGTGGAAGTAAAATGTTACTGTGATCATTAATATTGCCATTGGTTTCTAAAAAGCCCAATCTCCAGTCCAATTTTTTTTAACCAACCCACAAAAACTTTCCCCTTTCTATTCTACCTTTAGTAATCTCATGGTTTATATCGTTCCTAGCCAAGTTTATCTAACATTTGAGTTTCAAGCTTATTCAACTCCTTGTATACCCCCAAAATAAATACTAATTTAACAAACGCTAAATGCCTGCTCTGCTTAGCTTTGTGTGTTGGACAGAAGGGGCCCTCGAAAGTCAGAAGGGCTTTATTTCCTGGCTGTAAGCGGATTTTTCCCCTTTTGCTTAATCGACATCTCTGAATTGCTAAATCTGCCACTTAATGTGCTTATATCACAAGAAACAAACCCTCAAATGCAGGTTTCTGCTTCTGAAATGATTAAAGAATAAATACCAGAGAAAATTCAATGTGCATGAAAGACAAGGAAAAACTTCTTAATTAGCAAACTCTTTGCCAATCACAGTGCGGCTTTAGAGAGGTTTCCCCTAAACTGACCTTCCCGTCTACAGATTCATTACTATTTCCAGGGCTCCTACCTGCTTACCTTTCCTCACTTGCAGACTTGCAGTCTGCTTCAGCCTCGCTGGCTCCATGGGTGAAGACCAGCACCACCTCTCCGAGTTGCCCATCAGCTTTTGCTGAGGGTGCATGGTACATGTAAAATGTATCTTCACCCAAGAATTAGAGAAGGAAATAATGGCTCATTATGTTTTAAAGATCATTGCCTCTTACTGTATTTATGTCAAGTGGAAAAAAATTTAAATATTTATTAAAGGAGCATTCATTATACGCTTAAATTATGCCACTATGTCTTTCAGATGAACACACAGTAGTTTTGAATTGACTATGTTTAACCCGGGGCCAGTGAGGTTAATCAGTCGTAGGATTAACACGACAGATTAATAAAGGAGAATCTCAAAGGCATAAAAGATTTTTTAAAAAGTTTGTTGCTCAGGTGTTTACACCCAGAGTGAAGCAACTAACTGTTGATTAGGAAAAGAACATTTTGAAACCAACCCGATAGTACCATAGACGGTTGTTTTTGGCTAATTATAGAAATGGACCCTTTTGGTCTTAAAGCTTGGAACTTTCTGAGTTTCTTCCTCAGGAAAGGATCCCCACACCTCTCAAAAAAATATTAAAGAACTGAAACTCACCACATCATGGCATCCAGAGATGGAAGTGCCAGGCTCCTGGTTCATTGTGATTGGTTCCTTACCCCTCCCAAGTTCCTGTTTTCTCATACAAAGTTACATTTCTTACCTGCTATATAAATCCCTAGTTTTAGCCGGTCTTGGAGATGGACTTCAGACTGAGCTCTCGTCTCCTTGGCTGCAGCACCCAATTAAAGCCTTCTTCCTTGGCAATTCTCGTCATTTCAGTCATTGACTTTCTGTGTGGTGAGCAGCAGAACCTAGAACGCCTGGTGTTTCGGTAACAATTTCCAGTCCAAGGCATTAGCAGATTGTTGTCTGAGTTACCTACATTGGAACTTATAAGGTTCAATGCATCACCTTGCATCTAGACCGGGGGACTGTCTCATTCTGTCCCATATTGTCTCTGATTGTTTATGTGCTGCTTTTGTCTTCCCAACAGAATTCTATATCCCAGAGAACAGAGGGAGCAGGTGCTACCGTTGAGTTGAACTGAATTATTTTCCAGCCCTGGCTGAAGGAGTAATGAGAACTTACCTTTCTGTTCCTAGAGAACGGGCAGATGTATATCCAGAAAAAGCCTACCATGTACCCACCCTGGGACAGCACTTTTGATGCCCACATCAACAAGGGAAGAGTCATGCAGATCATTGTGAAAGGCAAAAACGTGGACCTCATCTCTGAAACCACTGTGGAACTCTACTCGCTGGCTGAGAGGTGCAGGAAGAACAACGGGAAGACAGAAATATGGGTAACGTTGTGTAAAGTGTATGCACCTAAGGGATAAGCATGATGGTAGCAGACGACTGGCTCAGAACTCCATATCAGTCTGAAGGTGTGATTACACTGGCCTCGGGTCACCAGGCTCCCTACCACTTCCTTATTGGTGATTTGACAATGGCAATGGTTATTCCTGATGGGCTGTAGAACACATTGACATCTTCAGATGCCCACATCAAAGAGATGTAGAAAGTCTCTTAGACTATGATAAAGTGTTATTTATTTAAAACTGTTAAAGCAGGCTTGGAACATCTTAAATTCCCCTTAAGTGGGGGATGAATTTTTGTCTATCAATCCAGTTGTCAGTTTCATTCACTTTTTCAGTTTTGGGAATAATATTTGTATATAAAACTTAATCAAGATTTATCAAAGAACAACTAATGCTTTTTAACTTAGAAATTACTTGTTTAATCCAATAGACTCAGAACACATTGAGATATCAAAATCTTAATTTTATTAAACTTCATCAATACATTTCTTTTTCTTTTTTTTCTTTTCTTTTTTTTTTTAAACAGAGTCTTGCTCTGTCACCCAGGCTGGTGTGCAGTGGCGCGATCTCGGCTCACTGCAAACTCGGCCTCCCGGGTTTACACCATCCTCCTGCCTCAGCCTCCCAAGTAGCTGGGACTACAGGTGCACACCGCCATGCCCCGCTAATTTTTCGTATTTTAGTAGAGACGGGGTTTCACTGTGTTAGCCAGAATGGTCTCGATCTCCTGACCTTGTGATCCACCTGCCTCGGCCTCCCAAAGTGCTGGGATTACAGGCGTGAGCCACCGCGCCCGGCCCATCAGTACATTTTTAAAGTAAGTTAAAAGCTATCAGAATGTGAGAGGATAGAACAAAGATCCATTTAATGTTTGGTCTTTTCTCTCCATATTTCGACAGTGCCTACAATTTTTTTCAGCTGTAATGAATTCACTTAGCTTACTTTGACTAAGAAGTGCATCATACACAATTCATCTTAGCACACCAAGTTGTTAAAAACCTGGATTATGGTAGTAAATATTTAGAAATGTTAAAAGGAAGGGTAAAATAATGAAAGCGTTAAAAAAAATTCTAACAAAAATTTCTGAGGCACAAAAGAAAAGAAAATATATCAGTAAGAAACTGCTTTTACCTGATCTGAAATCCAGAAAATATTTTCAAATGTTTATATCATCTGTGCCAAAGGAGAGAATCCTGACTTTCTGCTTCTTACTTTCTATAACTGATTTTAAGAAATCCACTCAAAAGATTTTCAAGTCACAGGTTTCAAATGGGAATGACATAAACCTAAAAACTAGGGTTTTGTGTCAGTTTTGTATTTTTGACCTAAAAAAAATTAATGCTTTTTAAGAAAGTATAAAAATCTTTGCTTGCATCGCTAAAGTAATCTTTAGAGACAAATATATGCCAAGATTTTTAAAAAGGTGCTCATGCCCATGCTTAGCTATGTCCAGGTAACTCAGTTGGGCAGTATCTACTCAGCACTTGTGCGTTGGCTTGGGAAAAGGGTTCCTGGGGCTGGGCGCGGTGGCTCATGCCTGTAATCCCAGCACTTTGGGAGGCCAAGGTGGGCAGTTCACCTGAAGTCAGGAGTTCAAGACTAGCCTGGCCAACATGGCGATACCTTGTCTCTACTAAAACTACAAAGATTAGCCGGGCATGGTGGTAGGTGCCTGTAATCCCAGCTACTTGGGAGGCTGAGGCAGGAGAATCACTGGAACCCAGGAGGCGGAAGTTGCAGTGAACCTAATTGTTTTATTAGGTAGAAGCAGGAATGGGGGAAACTGAGGAAGACCAGTTTATTGGGTCTACCTAACTTTTTTTTAAAAGAATCGTCAATTCCCCAATTTTAAAAATACAATTCTATTCATGTTTCCTTCTCAATTAATGAAAGGATAAGTCGGGGGGCGGGATCTTTTCGTTAAGTAGTCTTCACTGATAGGCAGGTTGCCGTTCTGTTTATATCTCTTCAAGTTGCATACGATTTCTTGCCTAGGATTTTGCTTATTTCATCCTTAACAGACTTTTCCTTGCATTCTAGGATTATTTAGACATAAGCACGTGGTGGCATTCAGATGCTCATTTCACCAACTAGCACACTTTTTGCACTTTTAAGCTTTGGTGGACTTTTTGTTTTGTTTTTTATTTTTTTGCCAAGGTTATTTCTTAATTTACTTTTATTTTAAGGGCCAACAGGTTGTTTGGGACTTACATTTTCCCTTGCTTCTTTTGGAATCTACGTTTCTAACACTCATTTCTCTGAAGAAAATGATATTCTCACATTTGCCTTTCATGTCTCTCAATGCCATATTGACAGACACTTTTTGTTTCCCCAAGGTTGTGACTGTTTTCGTGGCTGTCTCCTATTTGCTCCCCAAAGTGTACTGGAATATGGCTTTCTATGGGTGCTGTTTTTCCAGGAGCTAATTGCTTTAATTTCTCCATCACTACTAAGTACGGAATATTGCCAACTTTGTGGTCACCTGGTGCCAATTTTCACTATTCCATTTGGAAACGGGCCCCTTGCCATAGCTCTTCCATCTCCATTTTTGCCTCCATCTTTACTCCTTATTCCACAAGCCAGAGAACAATGGTGCATACCTGCCATGTCAAAAGTACTTTTTTTCCATGAATCTATTGAAACTCATATGAAAATGTATAGTTGTCGCAGCAATGCAAGCTTATTTTATCACAAAATTCTCACAGCAGTAATGCTGTGACATAGGCATTGCTATTATGTCCGTTTTTCAGCAATTTCCCAAGACGGTGACTCGCACAAGGTCGCATAACCAGAAAATTATTTAGCCACGATTCAAATTCAATCCTGAGTTCCACAGGACATTACTTGCTATTTCTTAGTTACTCTGGCTCACCTGGCTAACCCACGGACATAATGACCAATAATGACCTTCAAGTCATGTTCTTTCTTATTCTTTTTGGTCTGTTGATGGCATAATGGGATGGTTTAATAAATTAACATCAGTGCTCAGGTTGTCTTGGACTTGGATTTGTCCTTTCTTCTGCTTATGTCACTTCATGGGAGATCCTACATCATCCCTTAAAATGACACTTTGTTCTGCCCTCTTATACATAATAATAGAGTACTGAAGTATATATTTGTATACACTTATAAATTCCTTCCCAGACCAGTGTAATTAGAATTTTCTTTAGTGGAGGATCCAAGACTTACCTAAAAATACAATCTCTCTTTGTGAAAGAGAAAACCCACCCCCACTGAATGCCCTGATTAACTTAGGCATACATCCCAGGTAGAAAGGAAGACGGGGGCCTGGGAGCAGCCTCAAAGAGGCAGGATTTATCTTTCCCTTCAAAAGAAGAGCTTTTTCCCCAAGGAAGCCAGTCCCAGTGCCTGCGATTCTTTTGTCATGATGAAGATCTGGGTCTTCCCTGTGACAGTTCTTCAGATAAGCAGCATCACCGCGCCAGAAAACCGAATAGAATCTGTTTTAGGATTTTATTTCTTCCTCATGTAAGTTTTTAGATCCAAATAAAATTAATGAATTGCTGGGATGTTTTAAGAAAAGAAAGGCGACTGTCACAGTTGCTACAGTCGTCTGATGACAATGAGTGTGCGTACAGTGGAGGGTAACAATGATTGTATTCTGTGTTGGAAATCTCTTGCCATCGTCAGTAGCCAGTGATGTCATTGAGCTCAGGGCTTGTTTCGCATTCTGACTGATGTTTCTCTCCTTCTCCCAACCAGTTAGAGCTGAAACCTCAAGGCCGAATGCTAATGAATGCAAGATACTTTCTGGAAATGAGTGGCAAGTGACATTTCTTCTTCCTGTTTGGGGGTGAGGAGGGCATGGCCTTCTCCTCAAATGCAGCTTATTTTACCTTTGCAATTATTGTAGAAAAGAATAAAGAGGCACAAAATTGTTTTAAAATTCTCAGAGACGCTCAGGCATGACTTTAAAAGACACTATCTGGGCCAGAAAAACGTAGAAATATAAAACATTTACAGCCCTTGTTTTTAAGTGATGTGAATCCATATGCCCAATGCTGTTAGACTGTGTCTTTATTTTAGTTTAGGAATTCAGTCTAAGTACAAAAGACTGTTGATGTGTGGTTATGTGTGTACACACTGTCTATGTTTAAATGATGTGTTCTAACAACCTGCCATATTATCAGTAGAATACAAATTAAGAAGTAGATAAATATGTTCCATAAAATTAGTAACAAAATGCTAATACTTGAAGTAAGTCACCTCAAGTCCTTTTAGGAACAAGAAAAGGTGAGAAAACATATAGCTAAAGGGTTTTGGTTCCACGTTACATGTGGACTTTGGCCACAGAAGTTAAATTTCCCGGTACAATGTGCTGAGACAGGCTGTCAGGGCTGAGTATGTGAATCAGATCCCCCTACTTACAAAATCCTAAGCCACAGCATGGACATGTAAATTTACTGATGGTAAACTCACTTCATTTTTTCCTAAATTAGTTTTCCTACCAAGAAGAAGCGAGTTTGACCTCATGCATTTATGGTGCTTTCTGAGTTTTGGCTTACCATATATAATTCCTCCGGGTCTAAATTCAAACAAATACATCAGAGAAATACAATATTATGAAATAATCACAGAAAACATTATTACAAAATAATCATAGAAAACTCACGAGATATTTGATGATATTGAGGCCTGGTGATTCATCTTTTAGGTGTGATAATAATATTGTGGTTATGTTTTTTAAAAGGCATGCTAACCTTTTACAGATATATGCTGAAATATTTTAGATTAAAAAAAAATGATACCATGGCTTTGCTTCAAAATAATCCAGTGGCCTGGGGTGTAGGATGGACAGGGTATACTGAAAGACAGTGGCCATTAATTAATAATTGCTGAAACTGAATGACTGATACATGGAAATTGATTACAGTATTTGCTCAACTTTTATGTATATTTGAAATTTTCCAGAATAAAAATTTTTTAAGAGAAAGAAAGCATTACTGAGAAGGGAAAAATGTACCTGAAATTTTATTTCTTTTTCCTCTTGGAAGGTGTAGATATATAGTACACATAGTACAACTTTTGAATTGGCTGAGGTAGAGTGATTGCAGGATATCTGAATAACCAGATTTGCATAAAAGGTGAAAATGCTGACCTAAATAATAGTATCAATGATGTTTAATTCCTTGAATTAGAGAAATACATTCCTCCCATTAGTTTAAAGCATGACCCAATGTAAATTGAAAAAGGGTCCTGTCTGGGCATGGTGGCTCATACCTGTAATCCCAGTACTTTGGGAGGCTGAGGCAGGCAGATCACCTGAGCTCAGGAGTTCCAGACTAGCCTGGGCAACATGGCAAAACCCATTCTCTACCAAAAATACACAAATTAGCCAGAGTTGGTGGTGCATGCCTGTAGTCCCAGCTACCTGTGAGGCTGAGGTGGGAGGATAGTCTGAGCCCGGGTTGTCGAAGTTGCAGCGAGCAGTGATTTTGCTACTGCACTGCAGCCTGGATGAGAGAGAGAGAGAGAGAGAGAAAGAAAGAGAAAGGGAGAGAGAGAGGAAGG
>NC_037677.1:6308270-6403866 GCF_003255815.1 Theropithecus gelada | reverse complement strand
AAGGAAGGAAGGAAGGAAGGAAGGAAGGAAGGAAGGAAGGAAGGAAGAGAAAGAAAGAGAGGGAGACAAGGGGGAGGGAGGGAAGAAAGGAGAAAAAGCGTCCTTTGAAAGAAAGAAGGGAGGGGAGGGGAGGGCAGGGCAGGGAAGGGAAGGGAAGGGAAGGGAAGGGAAGGGAAGGGAAGGGAAGGGAAGGGAAAAAGGGCCCTTCATCAGAATGCAAGTATTTTTGGTAATTGATTTTAAGATCCCTGCTTTGAAAAACAATTCCATGGACAGTCCTCCTATTCCTGTGGAACTTAAATACTTTATTAGAATGAGAGAGCAAATTCAGTTGGGCAAAAACAATGATATTCCACAAACAATAATGACAAAAGCCTAGGAAATGTTTTAAGAATAAAGCTTTGTAATATTTAAAACTTTTTATATCTAGATCCAAATTGACACTCCATCTCTAAATTTTTATATGTCAAAAAAATCTAATTTTAAAAACCAAAGTTATGGAATAACCTAACTAGAAAAATCCTTGTTAATGACAAGGAAGAGAGTAGAGGATGCCACTTTCTTTTAAGAACGCTCATTGTTAGTATAAGAAATCATCTTCTGAAGGATTCAGGAAAGCAAAACGTGTTCTTCTACTCAGGGAACATGAACCCAGATTGAAGAGGTGGTACAGATCAGACAATTAGATAAAATTATAACCTAAACCACACAAATACTGATTAACCAAGAGATCAGTGTATGTTGCCTTCATTTCAGTAAGTTCCACAGTGTGGGCATTAAAGGGTAGGAAGAGTTGAGTTTTCTGAAGAAGAGGGATGGCCTTACAAGGAGGAAAAAGTGAAGGCTTGAGCAGGAATATGCCATGGGTGAGGGCTGCCGGGAGAACAGCCTAGGTAGACTCTCAGGCTCCTGCTGAAACCAGAATGAAGAGTCAGAGACAGATATTGGAGGGCAAGAGGAGTGCATAGTCTTGGGTTGTGCTTTGAACTAATGGGAAGAATATACTTTCTTTTACTTAAGGAATTACACAGTATTGGTCTACAAAATTTCACTTATGTTATGGAGAGGTGATAAAAATCTGTTCTAGGAGTGTGGCTACAGTAATAAAATAAAAGGAATAGTCTAAAAGGCAATACTGTTGCAGAAAGATTTCATGGTAGAGTAGATGAAATATCTACAGAATGCCTGTTAAGGGTACATAGTTGAGATGCTTTGTAATTCTTTAAAAATTAGGCTGGGAGCAATGGCTAATGCCTATAATCCCAACACTTTAGGAGGCCAAGGTGGGAGGATCACTTGAGCCCAGGAGTTTGAGACCAGCCTGGGCAGTGTAGAGTGACCCCATCTTTACAAGAAAATTTAAAAATTACCTGGGTATGGTGGCACATGCCTGTAGTCTCACCTACTTGGGACGCTGAGGCAGGAGGATCGCGTGAGCCCATGACATCAAAGATACAGTGAGCCGAGATAGTGCCACTGCACTCCAGCCTGGGCAACAGAACAAGACCCTGTCTCCAAATAATAATAATAATAATTACTCCTTAAAAATGTAAGTTGAATGAAGGGAAAAAGTGTTGAGAATATCTCTTAAAATAGCTAGACTGGGAAAATGGTAGGAGTGGCAGAAGTGGGAGATATGGAAAGAAGAGGAAAATGAGTGGGGGATAAGGAATTCAAATTTGAATAACACTCGAGATAATACCATGTCTCTAGTGTTCCTCTTCCGTGGAAGCCTCAAGTCCTCTAACTCACCAGGAAGTAAATGGCTCAGCTCTCCATAGCAGACTACTTTGTTCTTTCTCTTTGAAATCCCCTCACGTTGAGTTTTTGAGCAGGAATCATTTTTTCTCTGCTTCCTCTGTTCTCCTATTATTACTTTCTTGTAACTTCAGAATTCCCCATGGTCGTCTCATGCCCCCCGCCCTTCTATTTCACACCTTCCTATGTTTCTCTATTCATTCAGTAACCAACCTTCAACCCATATATCATCACTGAGAATTCTCCACCTCCAGGGACTCACACTCATAACTTGTTTTTCCAGAGCTCATCCTCCTCCCCTGTCAATTCTGCCCTTCTTCCCAGCCAATAAGTACTAGCCTTTAGTTCAGTTTCCCTTTTACCCCATTTGTTAGCCCACTTCTGGCATTAACTCGCTACCTAGCCTGGCTCCCATGATAAGCCTTTGTCAGCACTCTGCTCTCGTTAGTTCCCTCTTTGCCATGGATATTCTGATCTCCAAACCTTGCATTCTCCCCTCTCATTCTCCCCGGCTTTGCTAGAAAAAGTCGTACAGCTAAGTGTGTTACAAACAGATGGTATTAGATGACGTCCCTATGGTTCAGACTCTATGTTTGGCTTCTTAGCAGACCTCTCCAACTAAATTTCCTGTACTTACACATTTTAAGGGGCCAAATTAAGTATCCAAAATTACACTTACCACATTCACGAGCAACCTATTTCTTTTATAACTTACTATCATACTTAATTATATAATAACTCATTCCACAAAACCTGGACATAATTTTTATAACCTCCTTTTCCTTCAACTTCCATATGAGTGCATCAGTCAATCATTTATGTTCATGTTTTCTAGTCAATATTTTGTCCATTTCATTATCTAATTACTTCCTGACTACCTCCTGCCATATCCCATCCATTCTCCTACGGTGGTCCTAGAAGTAACAATGCCAAGCTCCAATCTGACCACATAACGCCTCTGCCCCTGCTGCAGCATTCCAGCATCTGCAAATTGTCTGCAGGAAAGTGTCCAAACTGATCTAACACATACACATCTTCTGGAAGTGACTGCTGATCATTTCTGCTTCACCCTCTGCACTCTGGCAATGCCCAGCTAGTTCTGGACCCCCACCCACACCCTGAGGAACCTTAGCTCTGTAGTTTTGCTCATTCCCTTCCACCCAGAGAGAGCAACTTTGGCTTTTCCCCACCATACCTTCTCCCACACATTAGTAGGAGTTATCTGTCCTTCAGAATTCAGCACAGAAGCATCTCTGCCAGGACCTTTCTTGTCCAACTTCTCTCTTTCTCTCCTTCACCTACCTCCACCTGCCTAAGCTGGTATAGTTTCCTCATTTTCATGGTCCCATAGCATCCTGTGAATACCTCTGTACTGACACATTGATTGTCTTTCCTTTTGGGCTCTTAACTCCTTGCGGGACAGCCACCGTCAAAATACATCTCATTAATTCCTTTAACTTTGGCACCAGGTTTCAGGTGAGGCATGCAGGAAGTACACAATGAATGCATGTTGAACTGTTCAGCTGGACTTACCTTGGCACTTAGAAATCTCCTTCGTTTCCTTTTGATTCCCACACAATGGCTCTTCCTACCATTCCCATCCTCCTTGGTTTCTGGGGGTGCCTCTCCTCTGATTCTGGGAGGTTGATCTTGCCTCCAACATGATTGGTAGAGACCCTATCTTCTTTTTTATATTTTTAAATTTATTTTATATACTTTTTTTTTCCTTGAGACAGAGTTTTATTCTTGTCACCCAGGCTGGAGTGCAATGGCACTACGTTGGCTCACTGCAACCTCCGCCTCCCGACTTCAAGTGATTCTCCTGCCTCAGCCTCCTGAGTATCTGGGACTACAAGGATGTGCCACCATGCCCAGCTAATTTTGTATTTTTTAGTAGAGACAGGGTTTCACCATGTTGGTCAGGCTGGTCTCGAACTCCCGACCTCAGGTGATCTGCCTGCCTCGGCCTCCCAAAGTGCTGGGATTAGAGGTGTGAGCCACCATGCCCGGCAGACACCCTGTCTTCTGTCTGTCTCTGCACTTTAAGATGCAGCTGCTTCCTTCCACCTTCTCCTCCTGCTCCTCTGCCTCAGAGACAGCTGCTCCCTTTCTTGGTTGCACACCTCTCATCCCAGCAGTCCTGCTCTATCAATACACTTTGCCTCTGACATCCTCGACTCTGCCTTCTCTCTGCAGTTTCTTCTTCATTCCCAAGACATACTGCATTATCCATCTTCCCCAATCTTGAACACCATCTCTTCTTTTTTTTTCACCTTTTTACCTCCATGAGTTTTGTTTTTTGGTTTTTTTTTTTTTGCTTTCCCTAACACACTCCTTTAAAAAGTAGTTTATATTTATCAGTTTCTGTTTCTTCCCTTCTACTTCTATTCTTAGACCCTAAGACTCTGGCTTATAATTCAACCAATCTGCTGAAATGGCTTTCTCCAGGATTATGAGTTCTCACCTGTTTCTTAGCCTTCAATTTCCTTGATATCTCTCTGTCATACAATGCTGAAAATTTCATTTCTTTTCGACTTGACTGATGCGATGTTGTCCAAGTTTTCCTCTTAATTTTTCAGCTGCCTCTTCTTGGTCTCTTTTGCCATCTCTTTTCCTACCTCCTAAAAAATATGGGTACCCATATCCCTGAGCCTATTCCACACCATCATATATTGCCTCTTAAGGTTGGGTGTTCTGTGCCTGTGCCACATCTCCCTGACTTGACTGTTAGCTATTCCAAGGTGAGGAATAATACATTTCTTCAGCACATCCAGCAAAGCAGTTTACTCACAGCTGCTCAGGAAACTTGTGATTTGATTGACTACAAACAAATGATAGGTTAGACCACATAAATAGATTAGAATCCATTAGTATAAAAGAAAAAAAATTGCAAAAACCAATGAGCTCATTCAAACCAGTAAATAGAGAAATAAATAGTCAATACCAAAAGAATTAAAGAATTCTGTTTTTACATTTACTCTTTTATAATGCTTGAAAAAGAGGATAAAGGAAATCACAGAAAATAACAGAGTATAAATTCATTTCTAGAAATTCCTAATATTTAAAAAATTATAGTATAGTCTAATGTACAAATTATATATATAAACTATATATGTTTATAGTTTATAAAAACATATGTTTATATACATGTAGACATATGTAAACATATGTAATCGATATACATATAACATACATGTTATAAAAACATGTGTTTATATACATGTAGACATGTATGTATATAAACATATATGTGTAGACATGTATACAATACATTTACTATACATTTAAACATATATATGATTTTTACAGTAAAAAACTGTATAGGGTCCCCAGAATAATTCACTTTCATTCCCTGCATTTAAAAGTATATTTGTCCTTTTTATTTTATTTTAATGCATCTGGACCAAAATAGAAACAAGTCACATGTTATAAACAAATGACCTACTCTACTAGTCACAAGTTGTAAATAGATTTGGACATTTATACCAGAACTTGTGGAAGAAGGTGATGAACTCAGTGACCCTTAATTTAACCTCTCCTTTACCAAGCTGAATGTATTATTTCCAGCCTAGTTCCAGGTAAAAGGACCTAAATTACCTACTCTTAAAGTATCAGGCAAAGTATTATGTCCCATCTGTGGAACTGTTAAGAGGGTTACTGGAAATGCTTTTTGTCTGGGAGTTGGGGTTGCCATAAAACAGATCTGTGGGCACTACAGAAAAGGCTTGTGTCCAAAAGGGTGTCCTGGGATGTGGCTGGATTCCTGGGGGAGGTTTCTACCCACACAGCTCCTCCTTCGTCTACCTACAGTGTTTCTAGTCTAACCACTGTTAGGGATTGGACATTAAGGTACCTTGGAAGATCATTTGCTTCAAACGCATTGTCAGGCTACTGCCAACTGCTTAGCCAGAATCAAAGAAATTTAGCTTGAATATTATTAACTCATTGTGAAATATGATGAACCTGCTATTTAAACGAAACCTCAATGTTTTGTATTTGTAACAAAATAGAAGAAGTAATCTAAGAGTCTTCAAGCTATTGTAAAATTATAACTCTAGAATTTAAATTCATTATCCTTATTTATTTATTCACATATTTATTTATGTATTATTTTTGTAACAGCAATGGTTATTTTTATTTCTTTACTGTTCCCTGTGTTATTCTCCCTCACCTGCTGAAGTATCCATTGTGCTGTTTAACCATGACTGCCTTACAATTTGGTGTTTCATGAGGACCTGGGCTTCAGCAAGGGCATCATGAGCATTCTCATAATTTGACTATCTTAGTTTTTCAACCCTTTGGAAAGATCTCATCCAGGTATAGGGCACTGTAAACAGTGACTATCTAAAGCACTTTCACCAATATTCATGAGCCCAGGGTGAAATGAATAGATTGAATCTGACGGCTTGATGCTGATGACTAGGTAATGCACAGGATTACCTAGACACTAAAAAAATGCAGTGAGATATTAATTTTCTGGCCTTTTTCACACGGTAAATATGGTTGGTAGCTGGTGTATCTGATCACTGTGGACATCAGGAACCAGGACACAATGTCCCAAAGTTCCTTTCCCCTCACACAACATCCTGGTCAGCTCCTCCCAGTCTACTCCAGCATGTCTCCAACAACTGACTGTAAAGCTTCCTGGCACCTCTGAAATACTGTTCCCAAGATGCTGTCAGTAACCATGTGATTCTCTAGAATTACAGACAGGAAAGCCTTTGCCACTTCCTGCCTTTTCTGGTTGAGTCATCATTGACAGTGACAAAGAGAGGTTGATAGATACCTTCAAAGTTCTAATCTCTGGTTTTGAAACTTGAAGAGGATAGCTCAGCCCAGTCAAAGAGGAGCGAAGGATTGAGCCAGTAATCCAACATTGTTTTCACCCTCTAATAATATGCCCTGTGATGAATCTATGTTGTAGAATTAAGGAAAGATGCTTAGTGTGGTACCCACCATAGTGAGTACCTGGAATGTTTCAGCAAGTTCTCAGTGCTGGTTCTCCTCTATCCCTTGCCTGTCTCCCTCCCCTCCTGACCCAGATGGAATAGGAGTTGTCCTGTTGCAGAACTTCACTTTCTCCCCCTTTCTCTTCCTGTAGACACAAAGGACATGAGTGAATTTGAGACGGAAGGCTTCTTTGCTTTGCATCAGCGCCGGGGTGCCATCAAGCAGGCAAAAGTCCACCACGTCAAGTGCCACGAGTTCACCGCCACCTTCTTCCCACAGCCCACATTTTGCTCTGTCTGCCACGAGTTTGTCTGGTACGGTCACTTGGCATCCCCCTCCAAGCTTCGGGTTATGCATTTTGTTGCATCTTCTTAATCCTGTAGGCTGGCATGCTCCACCATGGGGTTATACTGGAGTAAGTGCTACCTCAGCGTTGTCAGGGACCTCGCCGGAACTGAGAAGGTTCAAATGGTGTGATCCAATAGACGAGGTGCATGAGGAAGCCAGGTCTAGTCAGGAAAAATGCCCATGGGATTTTAGTTTCTGTCTCAATCGGGGGCTACTGGGGGTAAGTGGGAAGGAACAGAAGTGAAAGGTATGTTTATTACAAGCAGTTTTCCAGTTTTATAGTCAAAACTTCCCCCACCTAATGGCCCAACCGTGCTGGTGCTACGTTTTGCAACAGGCAGCACTTTGCCATTGTAGCTAATGGTTTAAATGTTTATGAGGCTCTTGGGTATCTTAACAGCCATCAAACAGATCAGTTTAAGCCTCAGTAACCACACAGCAAAGGCTATGACAGAGTAGAGACTTGAAATGACTCCTGTTTCTGGCTCTCAGCATCCTAGCCTATTAAGGGATACTCTTCCCTTTAGGCTACTGCAGAAACTGTTAAAGCACAGCTCCCGTGTAACCAGGGTATCCACATGCCAGATCGACTTGGAGGGTTTTCATCAACCTGCTTTCGTCTAATCACCTGAACCTCCTTTCTCTCTAATCATGGATGTCACTCAGGAATCGGCCCTACATGTGAGACTTTGTTGGTTGCAAATATTCTCAGATGCTCAGAAAGAGGAAATAAAATGTTACAGATGTCTTTGTTCATCTGGAGTGAGCTCACCGAGGCCATGAATTTTTAAATCTAGCACAGGGAAATGTGCTACAAAGAGTCCATGATGCAAGAGTCTGTGATGCATGCGTTTTCATTCATGTGTTTTAATCTCCATACGTTTGTTTGGAAAATACAACAATAAAAAAGAAATCAGCCGCTTCTCCTTTATTTATTTATCAAACTTTTTAAAAAGCAGCTTAAAATGAAAAACACTCTGTTAATACTCTCGGCAAATGATACAAGAGGGCTACTGATCAGAAACTGCTCTGTGATCTTAGGGGGTTATGAGATCTCATTCACCTCTTAAATGCTGTTGGTGCTGATGTTGATACCAACATTGAAATAAATCAGTGTGTGCTTTATTACAGGGGCCTGAACAAACAGGGCTACCAGTGCCGACGTAAGTAAGAGGGTTTCGGTTGTAGTACCATCATTCTTTTTATTTAGTTATTCCTTAGGCTATGAAGATCATAAGCTGCATTTTTTTTTCCTTTTCAGAATGCAATGCAGCAATTCACAAGAAGTGTATTGATAAAGTTATAGCAAAGTGCACAGGATCAGCTATCAATAGCCGAGAAACCATGGTACGTATTTACATTCCTCTTTGACGTGCAGTGATTTTTATCAAAACGTTAAATGTTACAGCCCACGAATGCTTCTGAATAATGCCAGAACTTGAATCCTTCCATTTATCAGTGAACATCCATCTCCCTAAAACTCTTTCCTCTTCAATAATGATTATTATCGAGTTACCCAAACCAGAGGGTGAATTCGAAATTAGCCAGGCATGGTGGCATAAGCCTGTAATCCCAGCTACTCAGAAGGCTAGGGCAGGAGAATCTCTTGAACTCAGGAGGCGGAGGTTGCAGTGAACCAAGACCACGCCACTGCACTCCAGCCTGAGCAACAGAGTGAGACTCCATCTCAAAAAAAAAAAAAGAGAAAAAAAAGGAAATCTGCACTTCTACCTCCTATATATACACAAATTATATACAGGAAGAATTTTCATGGCTCTACTTTTCCAGAAAAATGGCACAGAAAGTGGCCAGAAAGCCTAGTTTAGATTAATTATATGAGAACAATCCTTGTGGCACCCCCAGCTGGAAATGACAGTAAAAGAGTAAATAAAGGCAAATGATGATAAGATACTGCAACATGGCATTTACAAGGTCAGAGATAATAACAAAGGGGTAATGTTATGTTGAGAAGCAAATATTTCTTTTAGAATAAACTTTGAGGTATAATCTGAAGACAAATTATATTTTACCTAATGGAGGAGGGAAACTGGGCTAGCATGTGGGCAGCCTATCATTATGAATTTTAAATTGTTTTAAATTTGTATATATTTAGGAGGTACAAGTGCAGATTTCTTTTTTTTTTTCAATTTTTTTTTTTGAGATGTAATCTTACTCTGTCACTCAGGCTGGAGTGCAGTGGCATGATCTTGGCTCACTGCAACCTCCGCCTTTCAGGATCAAGAGATTCTCCTGCCTCAGCCTCCCAAGTAGCTGGGATTACAGGCATACACCACCATGCCTGGCTAATTTTTGTATTTTTAGTAGAGATGGGGTTTCACAATGTTGGCCAAGCTGGTCTCGAACTCCTGACCTCAAGTGATTCACCTGTCTCGGCCTCCAAAAGTTCTGGGATTACAGGCATGAGCCACCACACCTGGCCTACAAGTGCAGATTTCTTCTATGCATATGTTACCTAGTGGGGAAATCTGGGCTTCTAGCGAACCCACCATCCGAAGAGTGAATACTACACCCAATAGGTAATTTTCAACCCTCCCTCCCTCCCATCCTGCCACCTATAGTCTCCAATGTCTATTACTCCACTCTGTAAGTCATGATGAAATCTTTCGACTTCCTTCTCCCACCCTTTCCTTCTTCATTCCACAAATCCTCACTGGATATCTGATTCTTGGAAGATACTGTGCTCTTCCAATGACAGCATAACACAAAACAGACGTGGTCCTGCAAAGTTGGAGAAAGAGATAATAAACAAACAGCTATGTATGGCTTCGATTTGCATTAAGTGCTACAAAGATAGTAAATAAGGTGCAAGGATGGAGAGTAAGCAGGTGGCCTGCTGAGACTCCGTGGTCAGGGAATCTCCCCAGCAGAGGGAACATTGAAACTGAGAGCTGAAGAGTGACAGAGCTGGTTACGTGAGGAGCAGGAGGAAGGAAGCTCCTTACAGGCTGGAAGACCCTGCTGAGGGAGAGTCCAGTGTGTTCCAGGAACTGAAGTGTAGTGAGAGCTGCAAGGGCTGAGACTGGAAGCCCACACTGGGGAATGCACAGAGGCCTGGGTCATGCTGGGTTTTTTTGGAGCCTGGAAAAGTGATTGCATTTTGTGCAACTTGTAGTAGAAAGCCTACTTTGGGATGCTGTAGTGGAAATAGTGCGTTGAGATATGAAAGTAAAACCAGAGAAGATAGAAGGAATCCCCCAGGCGGGGAAATTGGTGGTTTATACCAGTGAGACGTCAGCAGAGATGGAGCAAAGGGGGCAGGTTCTCTGGTGATTTTGATGTTATAAATGACTGGATTTGCCAAAACATTAGATGAAAGAGGTGGATATAAGGATGATGCCCCAGGTTCTGGCTTCTGCCCGAGGCTGAGCAGTGTGGTAGATAAGAGAGCCATGACGGAGTGAAGAAGACTGGAAGGAGAGATGAATTTTTCCACTTTGGACACGTTGAGTCTGAGATGTGGACATCCAAGTGGAAGCATCAAATAGACAATTTCACATGAGCTTGGAATTCCTCTGGGACAAGGGCCCAACCCTATAAATCTGACAGTGACCATCATATAGGTAGATTTTAAAGTTGCTGCAGAGATCGCCTAGGGAGGAAATACAGAAGGTTCAGGACTGACTACAAAGGAATCTAAAATGAGATGTTAGGTAGAAGATAAAGGATAGAGATAGACATTGAGAACCTGGGCTCAGAGCACACTCCTCCTACACCCAGAGTGTATGAGTTACAGAAACCAGGAGGAGAAGAGGTAGGTTGTGTACTGTGCAGTTGAGGTGTTGAGGAAATTGAGGCCCACATGCAGATCTTCACAGGCTTGAATCAGAGAAATGTCAGGGGCATCTTGGAGGCGTTAGTCTGATTGGCTTGCATGAAGGGTGACTTGATGACATGAAAACAACCTGTGAGTTAATATTATGAAGAAGGTAGACCATGAAGGAGATGATGGACAGAGAACAGTGGCTGGGAAATGAGACTCCAAGGATGGAAAGTGCTCCCCTGGCCAGGGATAGATGGATAAAGTTGGAGAGACAGATAAACAAGACAGTCAAGTCTGTTGGCAAGAAGCAAAGAGGTCCCGAGCTCTGGTGGAGACGGGTCCCTGGCGCTTCCACAGTTTAACCGGAAGGGGAGTAGGGCAAGACAGTTGCTGATGGGGATAGGTGTGGAGCTTTGGTGGTGGGCACACAAGGGCGCTCCCCTTCGAGTGCCTGTGTCCCCTGTGGAGTCTGCCGGCTGGAGGAAGGAAAAGAGAAAGCAACAAGTGCCTTCAAGGAAAAAGGAAGATCTGTGAGATAATTATCTTAGAGAAAGCAAGGTGACTTGTGAAAAGCCAGACTGTGGAGCAGAGCTGAAAGTCTGTTTGAACTTGATGGAGTCAGCCTTCTCAGGAGTGTCATTTTCTCCAACAAAGGGGCAGGTTCAGAGAAGGCGAATTGGCTGGATTTTTCCGGAGCAGAATTTCTTCTAACATTTAGAACCAGAAGGGGATAAACTCGTGCGAACCGGTGATTCTGCTAAGACTCGAAGAGGTTAGAGTAGTTCGTTCACGTTTGATCACCTGTAAGTGGCAGAGCTGGTACTAAAATTAAGATCACAATCTCTCAGACCATGTTTCTGCTTGTTTAAATCAAATTTTCACTTCCCAGACTTCTTCCTTTACTTGATGCCTTCAGCTTTTCTAGAAAAAAAACACAAATGTCTGAATCATTGTTAACCTCAATGGCTAACAAAGTCCCTGGCACAAAGTCTTGAGAAACTGTCAGCTACATAAATAAATGTCTGTGATATTATCTTCTCCGGGGATATTCTGAGTTCTTGTTCACTCAAAGGGACATCATCTTTGGGATTCTTTTGTTCCTCTACCCCTGGAGCAGTATTGTCCAATAGAAATAAACAGAATAAGGGCTACGTGTGCAATTTTATATTTTCAAGTAGCCCACATTAAAGAAAAGAAAAAGCAATAGGTGAAATTAATTTTAATAATATATTTTGTTTCATCCAATCTGTTCAGATATTATCATTTCAACATATAATGGACATTTGAAAATTCAGATACTTTAAGTAATTTTTTTATACAAAAGACTTCAAACTCCAGGTGTATTACTTCACATGTCCAGCACATCTCAATTCTAACTCACCACCTTTCAAGTGTTTGCCAGCCCCATGTAGCTCATTGGTTTTCATACTGGAAAGTGTGTACATAGAGTCTTTATCAGCCATGGGGTCTGGAGCCATTTGGGCCTGTGTTCAGAATTCGAAATGGTCCCCTTCCAGCCTGGACCTTGACCTATTAATTGTTCGTATTTAAACTGTGGAATATAAGTGAGTCCTGAAAATTATTTTTTTCTTGGTTGAAAATGGCTCTAGTAAGTACTGAGCAATTTTTAATCAATTCTAAACAGTCATTCTAAAGAACCAACGCTGACCAGTACCCCTGGCGGGAAGGTTAGATCTACTGCTGTGCTGATGAATAAGGCATCTGTGCTGTGCACCTTCCCAAAGGAGCTGTGGAGTTAGAAACTTCTGCAGAGATGATAAACCTTTAGAAAATAAAGCATTTTATCCTACACAAGAATATTGACATTCTTACCAGGAATCCAACTAACCCAAGTGTTTTGTTGTTATTCATGCAATAAGTTTGATTTAAACTCTGGAAAACTATTTTTTTAAAAAACTCTAGGCTGGGCGCGGTGGCTCACACCTGTAATCCCAGCACTTTTGGAGGCTGACACAGGTGGATCACGAGGTCAGGAGATGGAGACCGTACTGGCTAACACAGTGAAACCCCGTCTCTACTAAAAATACAAAAAAATTAGCCGGGCATAGTGGTGGGCTCCTGTAGTCCCAGCTACTCGGGAAGCTGAGGCAGGAAAATGGTGTGAACCCAGGAGACGGAGCTTGCAGTGAGCCAAGATCGCGCCCCTGCCCTCCAGCCTGGGCGACTGACTGAGACTCCATCTCAAAAAAAAAAAAACTGTATCGATCACTAGCATCCTTCTCCCACTCCCCTCTCCTCATCTCGCTAAGTCTTCACATTTATTTTGAGACAGAAAAGAGAATGGCTGGACTCTGATTCTGACTGCCAAGCTTATAGATATCCCAGCTCTAGAGCTGTGTGTCCTGGGCAAGTTTCTTACCTTCTCTGTGCTTCATCTCTTCCTCTGTCAAAGGAGAACAGTAATAGCAGCTACCTCAAATGGGGTATTTTGAGGATTACGTGAGATATCACCTGTGTAGTAGATGATGCATGTGACATATTTGTTAACCGCACCTGGCAGGAACTGCCCCCTCCTCTTGCCACCTCAGTTCACGAATAATAGGTGTGAAATGCTTCTCACATGAGGCAGTAATACTGATAAACCCATAGAAATGTTTCCTTTAAAGAAGGCATTCTTTTTCACATCTTCCAAAGGTTAAAAGCACTAGTTCTGGACTGAAAGAGAAAAGAAAATATTTATACTAAAACAGGAAGGGAATCTTCATCTATTTAAATGGAAGCAGTGTTTCCTTAGCGCTTGTTTAAATAACCCTCCTGCCATCATCCTGAGCTGTTAGCCTGTCTGTGCGGATGCCTCAGATTTCAGTTGTCTACAGGGTGCTTGCTACCTGCAGAAGGCAAGCATGCCCCCTCACCTACGGTTGCTGAGGGCTGCCTGCCGTCTTCAGACATGACTCCAGGGCTTGACAAGTGACAATGATGGTTTAAAATGCACACAATGCCAGCGTTTTCATTATGACCTCTGTCAGTTATGCTAAGGTATCTGCAAGAACATCCAAAGTCGGGGCCCCAGGGACACACGCGTGATGTCACCTTCTGTCTTTCTTTCAGTTCCACAAGGAGAGATTCAAAATTGACATGCCACACAGATTTAAAGTCTACAATTACAAGAGCCCGACCTTCTGTGAGCACTGTGGGACCCTGCTGTGGGGACTGGCACGGCAAGGGCTCAAGTGTGATGGTGAGTCCAGCGGGGGGTGAGCATGGTCCCACGTGGACCCTCTAGGGGATGGAGCGAGGCTTTCTGGGGAACTGGAGGGAGGATATAGGGGGGACGACTTCCACACCCAGCCCAGACAACTCATGATCATAAGTATGGTCTTCTGGGGCAATAAGCCACTATGTTCCTTTCCTTGCACCCTGCCACACCCCCACCCCCACATCCCGGAAAAGAGCACAAGAGTTCAGGTTCAAGATCAGAGCTCCTAGCTCCATCACCTTCTGTCGTACCAGAGCCCTGGGGGAAATGAAGACAGTGTTTCTCCTCTCACTTCTCTTTCTACTAGTAGTTTCCTCAGTGGGTTCTGGGCTGCCCTTCCTAATCCCAGCAGGTCTAGCGGTGTGGTACTCCAACCTTTCTCCTTTGCACCAGCTAGTAAGATTCTTTCTGTCATCTCATCAAGGAGCAAGCCCAGCACATTCATTTGGCTGACGCAAGGTCCTGCACAGAAATTCTGTAACATTAGCTTGAGCATCCATAGTAGTTTCCTCAGTGGGTTCTGGGCTGCCCTTCCTAATCCCAACAGGTCTAGCTATGTGGTACTCTAACCCTTCTCCTTTGCACCAGCTAGTGAGATTCTTTCTGTCATCTCATCAAAGAGCAAGCCCAGCACATCCATTTGGCTGACGCAAGGTCCTGCACAGAAATTCTGTAACATTGGCTTGAGCATCTATCCCTAAACCATTGCTCTGAACTCCAAGTGCCCAGTAAGAGGCTGGCCCAGCTCTAACCGCCATTGCCTGTTCTCTGGTCTTTCTTCCAAGGCCGGCATCGCAGCAGAGCCTAAGCGGCCATTCATTACTGTTGGAGTTTCTCAGACCTACCATCAAAAAAGGATACAAGGCAAGGCTTTCTTGCTGTACAACTCCAAGTTGCTAAGGCGATAATGTTTAGAAGCGGAGATGCTGTTACACTAGGATTAAGGACTAGGGAAGAAAAAAAAAACAAAAAAAAACCACGAGAACTGACAAGGCACTCTGCTTTCTGGTTGAGGAGAGACAGGGGCAGGGCCCAGAGAATGGAGCCACAAAAGGAGAGCCACCTGCTGCATACAGACAGTTTCTTATTGTTTTCTTCTTCTTTTACCTTTTTTTTTTTTTTTTTTTTTTGAGGCAGGGTCTTACTTTGTTGTCCAGACTGGAGTGCAATGGCTCAATCACAGCTCACTGCAGCCTTGACTTCCTGGGCTTAAGCAATCCTCCCACCTCAGCCTCTCAAGTAGCTGGGACCACAGGCATATGCTACCTTGCCTTTTTTGTTTTGTTTTGTTTTTAGAGATAGGGTCTCACTATGTTGCCCAGGCTGGTCTCAAACTCCTGGGTTCAAGCAATCTTGCCTCCTCAGCCTCCAAAAGTGCTGGAATTACAGGAGTGAGTCACCATGCCTGGTGAGCACAGACCTTTTCTTATGATGAAGTATTAAATATACAAGCCACTTTATTTTTTCTTGGCAGCCGTATTTTGATCAGTGCTACTGACTAATGTACGTCCTCTCTTTTGAGTGATGAGGTAGGTGATGGAAGGAGGCACAGCAGCTTCCGCATTCTCCCCTTCTTCATCCCAATCGTGTTCACACGTCTGGTGGAACCCAGAGCGACCTCTCAGTGGAGGCAGGAGGGGTTAGGTTTTCAACTCATAGCAGACATCGCAGGAAGCCAACTTTGGCCTCAAGAATCCCTTCCTGACCCCAAAGGACACTGACACGCTTTTCTCTACACCCTGTTCAAGAAGACCTGGATAGGCAGGGTATTAAGAGTTCATTAAGACTTCAGAGGCAACACCTAGTGTCCCGGCATCCTGACCGTATCCACAGAAACAGGAATAAAGACATTCTCCCCTCTTGGTTCTCCTGTGATGGTCTCAGGTCGGGTTCTATGTCCTGGGAGCCCGAGAACCCACTTACAAGAAGAGCTGGTCCCAGCAGCGCCGCGGCACAGCTTAGAACTCCCCGGGGTTCCTGGGCGTGATTGCAGGGCTCTCCTGCCTGCTTCGTTTCATTTCCTTCCTCGAATATTCTTTCCTTTCCGTTCCATTCTGTTCCCCGCTCTCTCCTACCATCTTCATTTCAAGTGCTCCCCGCCCCCTTTTCTTTTGTCCCGTCTCCTCTCCCTCCCGTGCCCTGGCTTGTTTTCCATTCTTGCTTCTGACACCCCCCGGGTCCCTGACCCGCCGCTGTGCTCTCCCCACATGCGCTGCTCTCCCCACACGCCCGCGTCCTCCTCTCTGGACTCTTCTCGCCCTCTTCTCCGGCTCTCTTCCCTCCCTCTCTGCCTCCCTTGCATCCTGCCTCCTTACAAGCCGTCTTCTTAAGTAGGGCCTTCTTTAGCCTTTTACCCTGCCTTCCCTCTCTCCCCACGATAATTCCTATGAAAACAGTCATCCAGAGGGACTCTTTGCCCCCCAAGAAATTGAGTTACGGCCTGATAGATTGGTAACAAAGACTTATGACCTTGTCGTGGAGATGGTGGTGGCCTTTCTTCACGGCCGTGCAAGTCACAGAGAAGCCTAGATGTGGCTACAGTGTTAGGAGCAAAGTGAAACTCCATCCCCCTATGTTCAGTCCTAGCTGACAACCTCACTTGGTGTTACAGTGATGCGTAAGAAAATGGAGCTGGGGCTACCCAAGTTAAAACCTAACACCTTCTAAATAAGGTGAATGTGAGTTATGCGAGTTATGCTGACAATGTGGAATTTGCAGCACAATCAATCATTTAAAAAAAGAAAAAAATCCTTTCTATAGTAAAGATTTTAGGCCGGGCACGATAACATACCTGTAATCCCAGCACTTTGGGAGGCCAATGTGGAAGGATGGCTTGAGCCCAGGAGTTTGAGACCAGCCTAGGCAACAAAGTGAGACCTCCATCTGTACGAAAAATCAAAAAATTAGTTGGGTGTAGTGGTGCACGCCTGTGGTCTCAGCTACACAAGAGGCTGAGGCTGCAGTGAGCTATGATTGCACCACTGCACTCCAGCCTGGGCAACAGAGCAAGGCCCTGTCTCAACAACAGCACAACAACAAAGATTTTAAATATGCAGAAAAGATTTTGCTTCGGGTGAATTTTTATGGCTATATCTGTGCCTATATTCTAGGTCTAGTAATGGTTAATAGTTGACCGGGCAAGGTGGCTCACACCTGTAATCTCAACACTTTGGGAGACTGAGGTGGGCAGATCACTTGAGGTCAGGAGTTGGAGCAACCTGGCTAACATGACAAAACCCTGTCTCTACTAAAAATATAAATATTAGCTGGGCCTGGTGGTGGGCGCCTGTAATCCCAACTATTTGGGAGGCTGAGGCAGGAGAATCGCTTGAACCCAGGAGGCGGAGGTTGCAGTGAGCCAAAATCGTGCCACTGCACTCTAGCCTGGGGGACAGAGTGAGACTCCATGTGAAAAAAAAAAAAGTAATAGTTATTTACATAGAAAATTCTGCTTTATTTTATTTTATTATTGAGCTACTTGAAGAAGAGTGAGCCAGTGAAAACTACAGGTAAGAGTTGCCCAAATTTCACCTAAATATTTTAGTATCTACATGTGTGCAATAAATGATGAAGATGAAAAGGAAGTTGTATTTGTTGAGCACCTACTCAATGCCAGTTATTGTGCTAAGCTTCTCTGCACACACGTGTGCAAATCAGCAGATAAGATTAAGACCGCACGATTTCACAGCACCCAGTGCCTGCTTCTATTACAACACTCTCTACTCACAAACTCTGTCAGCTGGAGTTTGGAAATCTTGATATCTGATTTTTCTTTATTTTAATGGTGATGTTTCTTTTTCTCTCTCTCTCTATTTTTTTTTTTTTTTTTTTGGTGAGACAGAGTCTCGCTCTGTCTCCCACACTGGAGTACAGTGGCGCGATCTCAGCTCACTGCAACCTCCACCTCCCGAGTTGAAGTGATTCTTCTGCCTCAGCCTCCTGAGTAGCTGGGATTACAGATGTGCACCACCACGCCTGGCTAATTTTTTTTATTATGATTTTTAGGAGAGATGAGGTTTCACCATGTTGGCCAGGCTGGTCTCAAACTCCTGACCTCAGGTGATCTGCCCTCCTCAGCCTCCCAAAATGCTGGGATTACAGGTGTGAGCCACTGTGTCTGGCCTTTAATGGTGTTGTTTCCTAAGCAAAATTTGAATTTCTAAACCAATAATTGTCTTTACACAATCACATGGGCACACACTCTCCAGTCCAAGAGGGATCTCTTGGTCACTGGCAGTGCAAGTTAGTTTTTATGCTAGTGTTCTCAGGATTCATGAATCAGAACACTCACCCTGAATCTTAGGATCCCTGAGCTAGAATCCTGTATAGATCATGAGTTCAGTGCTGGGGATCCTTAATCAGGAGCCCCCAGAGCATGCATGACTTGCCCAAGGTCACACAGTGTCCATGCTGTGCAATCTGCCACCAGCACCCCATTCTCCACCCACCTGACAGGTGCTCAAATATTTCCCCCTCCTCTTTCTTTTTCTTTAACATCTCATGTCACTTATAAAGATGAAAGAAAACTTTGGTTCATTTTATTTGAGTTGCCTTCTATAACTAGGTCGTAGATGTGAATTTAAGTTATCAATTCATGCATGCAAGAAATATCACTTTCTTTATGACTTTGAGATCCACTTAGTTAAGATTCTCATCTGGTAATTCTTAGGGCCCTCTACCCTTCCCATAATCACACGAGGTTTTGAGGAGCCATGGGTACAGGGGCCTGGAGACTGGGGAATGTGCTCTAACACCTGGTTGCTGTTGGCATCCTCATCTAAGCCCACACTGGTGAAGCCTGTGGCTTTCTGTTTTTACACCATGTTTAGTTTTGTGATTTTTTTTTCAAAGCTGAGGCCCCCATGCCTGGTCCAGTCTCGCTAAGTGTGTTCTGCCGTGACCTCTCCTGGTGTTGCTAGCCTCCTAGTCCATCCCTTCCCACATACACACAGCACCTCCACCAACCTGTTCAGCATTGCCCCTTTACTTCTGCATCCACAAAATCTTGCTCCTCTCTTCCAAAGTCCAGGAGAGGTGAGGGGCACAACCTCCTGTGCTGTCTCCCCTCCCTGCTCTCAGACACATGCCCTTGTCCTCAGGGACAAGTGGCCTTCGGTTCCCACCCACTCAAATTCTTAAAAAATAACCTTGTCTGGCTTCCTGCAAGAGATGGCCTGGCAAGGGGCTGGGGGACAAGAGGGACCAGGGAAGGAAAACCATATAGGGAAGAAAAGAAACCCAAAATAACATTTCAACAAACTTGCTGCCACAATTAGAAAACGCAATAATTATTCTGGAGAAACTCCTTAGTTGGTTTTCTTTCTTTTTTTTGAGACGGAGTCTCACTGCTGGAGTGCAGTAGCGCGATCTCAGCTCCTGAGCTCACGTCATTCTCCTGCCTCAGCCTCCCGAGTAGCTGGGACTACAGGCGCCTGCCACCATGCCCGGCTAATTTTTTGTAGTTTTAGTAGAGACGGGGTTTCACCATGTTAGCCAGGATAGTCTCGATCTGACCTCGTGATCTGCCCACCTTGGCCTCCCAAAGTGCTGGGATTACAGGCATGAGCCACTGCACCCAGCCCTGTTGGTTTTCTTTTAAATAGGTCTAGGTAGTTGGCCGGGCATGGTGGCTCATGCCTGTTATCCCAGCACTTTGGGAGGCCGAGGCAGGCAGGCCACCTGAAGTCAGGAGTTCGAAACCAGCCTGGCCAACATGGCAAAACCCCATTTCTACTAAAAATACAAAACTTAGCCCAGCATGTGGCAGGCGCCTATAATCCCAGCTACTAGGGAGACTGAGGCAGAATTGCTTGAACCTGGGAGGTGGAGGTTGCAGTGACCTGAGATCGCACCACTGTACTCCAGCCTGGGAGACAGAGCAAGACTCTGTTTCAAAAACAAAAGCTAACAAACAAACAAATAGGTCTAGGTAGCTTCTGACATCCTTAAACCACAGTGCCTGTTTCTGTAAAACAATCACCATTGTCCTTCCTCCGCCTGGGCTGTTGCCCTGGCTGTGAGGAGTGTGGTGTGCTGTTTTCTGAACAGCTCTTAGAAGGGGATCTGTTAATGAAAGTAGAGGTGATCATGGGCCTTAGGAAAATTATATCCTAAGGAGATTATCAGAAGGAGGATGCTGGGCAGTGGGTGGCAGAAGTGGGCACAGGGGGGAAAAGGGGGAGGTGGAAAGAGACGCTTTTGCTCCATCAAGTCCTGTTGCCATTCTCCGGGCAGTCACACAGGTGCAGCCGCCTCGGGCCTTAGCTTACTTATAAAACTGCCCTATCATATCCCAAGAGAGAAAGACAAAGAGTAAAAGAATCTCAAGACCTAACCATTCCCACCCTCTTTTGTTATTCTTTGTTCCAAAGAAAAGATTTCACTTTTGTAGCCTCAAAAGAATTTTGTGAATTAAATAAATAAAACATCTGCAGGCTGAGGCTGCCTCCTGGGCTTCAACCTAAAGGCCAGGGGAAGCTCCTCACAGCCCAGGTAGGAAAGGGGATGTTTTGGATCCAGATTGGAGTGGGTAGGAACATTCTTCTGATGCAGGGCAGGTGAGCCCCAAAGTGGGGCTTAGCCCAGGAGAGTTCGTTACTTTGCCCAGGAAGAATTCAAGGACCAGCTGTTAGGAGAAGAAAACAGCTTCATTGGTCAACGGTGTTACAGTTCTGTTGGTGTGACAGCTCCATGACTGCTCCTGCAGAGCAGGGCTACCCCAGAGGCAGAGAGTAGCGGCTCAGGGCAGTGCTGCAGTCCTGTTTATACCCACTTTTAACTACGTGCAAATTAAGTTCCTGGAAAAAGGGTGGTAACGTCTGGGTATTGCCATGGCAATGGTAAACTGACATGGCATGCAGTGGGCATCTTCCGGAAAGCTGCTTCTGCCCTATCCCTGTTTTAGCTAGTCTTCAGTTTAGTCTGGCATCTGAACCCCACCTCCAGAGTTGAGTCCCACCTCCTACCTCACTTCCCCTCCAGCACGTGGATCACTACCAGGGAGAACCAGGGCCAACTTCCTCCCAGCCGTGGCACCGTAGGCTTCCCTCCTTATCCACAAGGCTCTGTCTTACCTCCAGAGAGAGCTGCTTAGCACCAGGGGGTTCCTCCACTCTTGCTTACCAACTGCCTTCTTCCTTCCAGCATGTGGCATGAATGTACATCACAGATGCCAGACGAAGGTGGCCAACCTTTGTGGCATAAACCAGAAGCTAATGGCTGAAGCGCTGGCCATGATTGAGAGCACTCAACAGGTAGGAGGAGCGTGTGCCATGGACACGTTCCCACCATGGCCACTCAGCAAGGATGTCCATGCCCTTCTGCTCCTTCACCTGTGGCAGCCCTACGGGAAATGCCGGGATGTGTTTCTGAGCACCGGCCTTGCCCCTGGCTTTCATCTCCGTGCCCACACCGCCCCCCCATTTGAGATAGTGATTTGATGCATTTGTATTATGCCGAGCTTTATAAAATCTTAAATTCTTCATGGCATGAGCAATGCAGAAACAAATAAATTCATTAAACTTACTGAAGATTCATTGACAGCTTTATGTGAATATATTCGGGTTATAGAATAGCCTGGGGGAAAACACTTATGTGCTAGCATCATCCCCCAGAGTCCTCACAGAACACCAAGTCCAGGGCAACTTTTGCCCTGCTGTTTACTGCCTTGGCATTAGCCGAATTCCCAGATCCAAGGAAAACCCCTCTTTAAGACTTGACATTGCCTGTATCAGCTGTTTTCCCATCCATTGACCACCTGTCTTTATTTGTGATGGAATGACATAGACAGCATGAGAGAATCCTGTCAGCCTCAGAAAAGTGTGAAGGAGGAAAACATGTTCTGCTAATGCATAAAATATAGTAGATAGATTCTCCCAGAATATGGAGTTCTAAAAGAATGTTGAGGAAAAGAAGAGCTTCGGTGACCCAATGCATTTAGGAATTTTAAATGGCTTTTGTCCCCATGGTTAGCAGGCTGAGCTGTTCCCTCAATGGTGGGTGGTCTGACTCTCCATGTGTCATCTAGGCTCGCTGCTTAAGAGATACTGAACAGATCTTCAGAGAAGGTCCGGTTGAAATTGGTCTCCCATGCCCCACCAAAAATGAAGCAAGGCCGCCATGTTTACCAACACCAGGAAAACGAGGTAACTGTCCTGGTCAGCAGTCTAATCAATGTCAGTCATTAATTTCAACCCTAAACTGATGCCCTTGGATTTAAGTTATCAGCTTACTTGGTCTGATAGGTGATCCACCTCCAGCTACCAATTAAGAGGCTCCCACTCCTTAGAAAAGAAACCAAAACCTTTTACCTTTGTAAAAGGCAGGAGGTGGGGGTTAGAAAATGGGATAGGTCTGGAGGGAACAACCGCAAATGTTTTCTTAGAGTTTCAGCATGTTACATTCTGTCCGCGTCATATGGTTTTACAGAAATAAATCTGTCTTAAAACTTGGTGGTGGGAAGGTCGCAGAAGACATTCTTACTCTGTACCTTTGAGACTTAAATTTAAGGGTAGGAAGAGAAGGACTCAAAGCCACTTTCATGACCTTATGGCAGTTTTTCCAGCCTACTGTTTGAAAGTAGTTCATGAATGGATATGACCCCGTGTTTCTGAGACCTGAGTCGTTTCAGCATACATTCTAAAATACTTATTGTCCTTGAAAGAGTATGAAAGATAAACCTAGGGATTTGAAAATATAAAGACTATTGTAGGCAGGGGAAAATTCCTGAAAAGTTCTCATGTTTTCTCTGACTTAAAATCAACTTAAAAATGTAAAAGAAAGGTTTGGGTTACATTTAGGAGGGGTTGCCGGGCAGTCAAGGAGACCGTGTCTTAGCAATGATCAACATAGGCAGCATCTTTTTCTTTTTTTTTTTTTTCTTTTTTGAAGACAGAGTCTTGCTCTGTGGCCCAGGCTGGAGTGCAGTGGCACAATCTCAGCTTACTGCAACCTCCGCCCCCTGGGTTCAAGGGATTCTCCTGCCTCAGCTTCCCAAGTACCTGGGAGTACAGGCTCACGCAACCACACCCAGTTAATTTTTTGTATTTTAGTAGAGATGTAGAGATGGGGTTTCACCATGTCACCCAGGCTGGCCTCGAACGCCTGAGCTCAAGCAATCCACCCACCTCGGCCTCCCAAAGTTGTCAGATTACAGGCGTGAGCCACCGCACCCAGCCAACATAGGCAGCATCTTGACTTAAATTCTGTGATGAATGATGCAGTTCAGATCTTTAAAAATCTGCTAGATTTCATTTCCTCTCTCTCACGTTGTAAATTGTAGAAATTGATGCCACCGTGCTTGTGAGCCATGCAAACAATTGAAAATCATTTTTTCCTAAAATTTGGTGAAAATCTCTAGATGCCCTTGATTTGACATTATTAACAGAGCTTGTGTATGTTGCATGTTGGAATGTGTTTCTTAAGTTGAACTATTTCCAGTCTTGAAGAAAGAGACTTAGTCCACACTCCAAATTCCAAATGCCAGGCTCACAGACAGGGGGCGCTGCCCGCACAGACAGATGGAGAGGTATTAAAGCTGCCTGAACTGCAGGAAACCCGCTAAACACTCCCAATTACTATGATGGAGCCTCAGCATGGGAAGTAGAAGAGAAAGCACGTGCTCTAAGTAACTAGAATGGCCTCCATTACTCCATGTTCATTTTTAACCACCAGCTTGCCATTTTCAGAGCCTCAGGGCATCTCCTGGGAGTCTCCGTTGGATGAGGCGGATAAAATGTGCCATCTTCCGGAACCTGAACCAAACAAAGAAAGACCATCTCTGCAGATGAAACTAAAAATTGAGGATTTTATCTTGCACAAAATGTTGGGGAAAGGCAGTTTTGGCAAGGTAAGCTACTGCACAGGACAACGCTGTGGCCCAGCTCTAGGAACTGATGAGCCAAGTTCCTGGTCAAAGAAACTAAACTCGTGGGGCCACCAGGACTGCATGTGAGTGTGAGAGACAGCTTTCCTGAGGGGGCTCTGAATAAATAGGGACCCCGAGGACTCTAGGCCCACAGGAGCCTCAGCTTTCTGGAAACCTGTGTCTCCAAAGCTACTTTGCCTGGAGAGTGTACATCTCACACGCCTCTGAGTTCGATGTCTTTGGGCACCAGAGACATAGGAAGGTGCCTCAGCCACTTCCTGTTTCACACGGTGTTTGCGTTTGTTTCATTTTGTTTTTTCTTCTTTTGCTTCATTCTCAAGCCTGGAGTGTTGTTTTAGTTTGTATGTGATTTTTTTTCTCTCTCTATTAAATGTCTTCAGGCTTGGATAAGTTTCCTTGGGGTGTGATAGAGCTCGGCTCTGTGTCCTCACCCAAATCTCACCTTGAATTGTAATAATCCCCAGGTGTCATGGGAGGGACCCACGGAAGCTGACTGAATCGTGGGGATGGGTTTTCCCATGCTGTTCCCATGATAGTCAGTAAGTCTCATGAGATCTGATTATCATTTTTTTTTTTTTTCAGAGTCTTTCTCTGTTGCTCAGGCTGGAGTGCAGTGGCATGATCTCGGCTCACTGCAAGCTCTGCCTTCCAGGTTCACGCCATTCTCCTGCCTCAGCCTCCTGAGTAGCTGGGACTACAGGCACCCGCCATCACGCCTGGCTAATTTTTTGTATTTTTAGTAGAGACGGGGTTTTCACCATGTTAGCCAGGATGGTCTTCTTGATCTCCTGACCCTCATGATTTGCCCGCCTTGGCCTCCCAGAGTGCTGGGATTACAGGTGTTAGCCACCACGCCTGGCAGAGATCTGATGATTTTATAAAGGGGAGTTCCCCTGCACATGCCCTCTTGCCTGCCACCATGTAAGACGTCCCTTTGCTCTTCCTTTGTCTTCCACCATGATTGTGAGGCCTCCCCAGCCATGTGGAACCGAGTCCATTAAACCTCTTTCCTTTATAAATTATCCATTCTTGGGCATGTCTTTATTAGCAGCATGATAACAGACTAATACAGGCTGCTATAACAAAATATCACATACTGGCTGGCTTAACAGAAATTCATGTTCTCACAGGTCTGGAGGATGGCGGTTCACCATCAAGGTGTTGCCTGGGTTATTTCTTCCCAGACCCCTCTCCTTGCTTTGTAATGGCAGCCCTCTCTCTGTGCCTTCAGTATTATCTTCCCGTTGTGCACGTCTGCATCTAAGTGTTCTCCTTTTTTGAGATGGGGTCTCACTATGTTGCCCAGGCTGGTCTTGACCTCCTGAACTCAAGTGATCCTCCTGTCTCAGCCTCCCTAGTAGCTGGGATTACAGTTGTGCCACCACACTCTGCTTAAATGCTCTCTTCTTACGAAAACACCAGTCATATTGGATTAGGACCTGCTGCAATAACCTCATTTAACCTTAATTACCTTTTTGAAGGTCCTGTCTCCAAACACAGTCACATTCCGAGGTACTGGGGATTGGGACTTCAGCATAGACACAATTCAGCCCATAAGAAAACTGTAGCTTGAGAGTCCTGGAAAATAAAATTGTAGAGAAAGTCTCTCCTCTAAATTCCTCCTGCCATACACGCAGGTGGTGAGTTGTCTCCATCACTCATAGATGACACGGAGAGGAAGGAAAGAGCAAAAGGAGGACAAGCAATAAAAAAAAAAAAAAAAAAGAAGAAGAAGGGGGAGGTGAGAAGAAGGAAGAAGAAATCATTTAAGAAATTATAACCAAACCAACTATTGGTGACTGACCGCAGAAAATTTTCAAGCAGTCAAGTGATTTAAGGAGCGATGGTATGGAATACAGGCTTTTAGATAATTTTGATATTAAGGATACCTCATGTATTAATGGGGCTCCTATTTGTTTTACCTTCTTGGATGGGACTCCTAGGAAAATTTTAATCAGAGATGACTATTCCATGAATCTGTGCAGCCAAAGGCAGCAGTATACACTACCCCTGCTCACCAGACTTTGGCAGGATGTCTTACCCAGTTTACTTAATATTAAACAAACTAAAATGCAGCTGAGCAGTCGCCATAGCTGAATAATATTGTGCTCCATTTGGGGTTTGCGTTTCAACACCGATGCCTTGCCTTTCAGCAAAATCTACTCTGTCCAGCACATGGTAGCTGATGTTCATGAATTCTTTTTGTTCATTTCCACAGTAATATGAACCACAGCAGGCTCATTTGGTGCTAATCTGAGCATAAGAGACAATTTTACAGCCAGTCTTCATTATAATTTAGCAGCAATTAATGTGCAATTATAACCTGTTACCAAAAATTGAAAGTACATTACATAGATGGAAATTGTCTTTTCGACTTCTTAGTTTATGGCTGGTTTTAGGATGTTTTACTGAAAGAAGCAATTACTAAAAGAGTACTTTTAATTGTTAATGAAATGTTTATCTTTCTTTGTTCCCATGTGGATTTCTACATTTGAATAAGGTTAATAAGAAAGATGTTAAGTTAAACCTACAAGCCTTAGTATCCCAAGGCGCAGCTGGGAGCCCCAGGATTCCCCCACTCCATGTCCAAAGTCATCTACTTCTTTTCATCAGGACCCTGAGTCCCTACACATGGAGAGGAGAGGAGGGGGAGGTATCAAAGCAAGATAGGATGGCCATGTTTCTCTTTCTCACAACACTGAGAATACTCCAAAACTTGTCTTTTCTCTCTCTTCTGCCTTTATATGGAAAGTATGTTTCCTCACCAAGACCTTTATACCCTTGTTCTCCTCACACAACTTTTAAGCCTACGAAAACAGATTGTGTGTTCTCTGGGGATGTGAGCATCATTCATTTGCCTGAATTCCCATCTAAGTTTCATCCCTTCTATCAAGTCAGCTACCACCAAGCCACGAACCTGCACCATCGCGTTTTAAACCTAGACTCTCGCGTGTTCAGGGCTGTTGTAGCATCATCGACTTCGGTCTTTCCCAAAAGTCAAGGAAAGAAACAAATGACAAATGACTGAATTTTAACAACTGTGATTCAGAGATCATTTTAGAGTCTGCTTTCCCAGGTCTCATCTTACCTGACTTTCACAACAGTCCTGTAAGTTAGAGAATGCAGTAATTGGAAACTGAAGCCCAGAGGGGCTAATTCGTCTGCCCATATTTCCACAGTTAGTAAATGTCTGTGAAATAAAACTAGAGCTAGAAATTTCTGTCTCCAAATGCCATGCCCTTACCATTGACAACAGTGTGTTGCTGCATCATTTGCAAAACCTAAAATTGTTGAAACCCTCCATCATATGCCATCTGGTGTCCTTTGATATAAGAGCCACGAAATCAAGTGGGAAAAGTAAATTTTGGAGTTACATCTTTCCTAGTAGCTTCAAGAATCTGAGAAAGTTATTCTTTGAACTCGGTGTTTGTTGTTGGTGTTGTTAACTTCTGTCTGGCAGAGCGTGATGAGCTAAGAATTAAATTAGATAATACAATTAGGTCGCAAGTGTAAAGTAGGTAGCAGAGTGTGTGACAAATAGAAGGTCCTAAAATGTTTCATTCCCATTTTGGTGTCCTTTGATATGAGAGCCACGAAGTCAAGTAGGAAAGTAAACCTCGGAGTTAAATCTTCCCTAGTAGCTCCAAGAATCTGAGCAAGTTATTCTTTGAACCCAGTGTTAGTCACATTTTAGGACCTACTATGTGCCATACATGCTGCTATGAATAATTCATTGCTGTGTTGTCAGAGAAAATGGTGATTATTTATTTTTTCTTTTGAGACAGAGTCTCACTCTGTCACCCAGGCTGGAGTGCAGTGGCGTGATCTCGGCTCACCACAACTTCCACCTCCCAGGTTCAAGCGATTTTCCCACCTCAGCCTCCCAAGTAGCTGGGACTACAGGCGCCCACCATCATGCCCGGCTAATTTTTGTAATTTTTTTTTTTTTTTTTTTTTTTTTAGTCAAAACGGGGTTTTGCCATGTTGGCCAGGCTGGTCTCGAACTCCTGACTTCAGGTGATCCACCTGCCTCGGCCTCCCAAAATGCTGGGATTACAGGCGTGAGTCACCGTGCCTGGCTGCTGTTTTGTTTTTGTTTTTGTTTTTTTAAGTACACAAGGAGAACTATATCCCTCCATTCTTCTTGTGGCCTGGAAAAAGTGGGTAAAATATAAAGCTAGGATTTATGTGCACTTGCAGTGATGTTTCAAATACAATTTCTCCTCTCCACATTCAACTCTTCTTTCTTCACTGTGCACTCTCTCTCTCTGAATTTTTATTATACCCTCACTCAGGCCCCTGAGCAGGCAGGGCACACTTTTAAAAACCCATTCGATTGCTTAATAATTTTGTGAAACCCTTGGAAAGAGTACCAAGATAGTATGAAACAGTGATGTCATGTCCGAAACCAGTGAAGTGCTCCATTTTGTCTCAGGAATGGCCTATGCAGGATGGGTGGGGGTTGGAGAAGGAACCTCTTTTCCCACCCAACACAGGTGTCTCTCTGGACTCTGTCTCTTTTTTAAGAAGTGAGAATCCACATTCTAAAATAAAATTATTTCTTCCCTTTCCTTCCAGGTCTTCCTGGCAGAATTCAAGAAAACCAATCAATTTTTCGCCATAAAGGCCTTAAAGAAAGATGTGGTCTTGATGGACGATGATGTTGAGTGCACAATGGTAGAGAAGAGAGTTCTTTCCTTGGCCTGGGAGCATCCGTTTCTGACGCACATGTTTTGTACGTTCCAGACCAAGGTACGGCTTCTGCTCCGACAACCCTACTTCCGCTCTAACGTGTCTCAGCGTGGTACCTCCTATGGCGCCCTCGTTAGGAGAGGCGGGTCGTTGCCTCCATATTTGCCTTACATTTCGGTGTACCTGCCATCCATCCAAACAAGTTTCATCCCTTCTACACACCTTGGAAGTTTTACTTAGAATGTTTTAATGTCGTCGATTGGGAAGATCTTTTTTTTTTTTTTTGAGGCGGAGTCTCGCTCTGTGGCCCAGGCTGGAGTGCAGTGGCGCGATCTCGGCTCACTGCAAGCTCCACCTCCCAGGTTCACGCCATTCTCCTGCCTCAGCCTCCCGAGTAGCTGGGACTACAGGCGCCGCCACCTCGCCCGGCTAATTTTTTTTTTTTTTTTGTATTTTTTAGTAGAGACGGGGTTTCACCCTGTTAGCCAGGATGGTCTCGATCTCCTGACCTCATCATCCGCCTGTCTCGGCCTCCCAAAGTGCTGGGATTACAGGCCTGAGCCACCGCGCCCGGCCGGGAAAGACCTTTACTTCTAGATTTGTTTGTCTGTTTTCCTGTTTTTTAGAATTTGGTTTCATTTAGCATAGCAACCGGGCTTCTCAGCAGTCTGTGACTTTGGGGGGAAACGTGACAACTGTGCATCTGCGCTGCATGTATTTGAAGAGATAAAAGTTGGAAAATAGATCAAAACGTAGGTACAGTATTATTTTTCTCTTCAAGGCTGGCAGAAAAAGCAGCCTTAGAGTGGGCTCATCAGTGAGCAAGCCCCAGAGCCGGGAGATGGAGGTTGGATGCGTCTGCATTCCCACTCCGCATTGGGACCCTTTCCTTAGGCTGAATTTGCCAGAAGGCTGTGCCGTTCTGGGAGGACTTGCATCCTGGTCTCCTTTTTCCTTAAAAAAAAAAAAAAAAAAAAATCCTTTTCTTTCCTAACTCAAAATTATTCAGGATCATTGTAGAAAATATTTATAAACTCAAAGAAGAAAATCACTTATAATCCCACCACTTAGATGTACTCACCATTAATACTTTGAAGTTTCTCCTATAGATTCTCTCTGCAGTGGACTTTTAAAAACAAAAATAGCAACCCACTGTAAATACCTACTGCTCGGTACTCTGCGTTTGTTACACTATTTCGTATATTTTCTTATGTCTTTGGATATTCTACAACGTGATTTAACTAGAAAATCTCTAATTTTTGTTCGGATTTAAATGACACCAAAATGAACCTCAAAGATTAGTTCTCACGCACACACATTATGATTCTTCTCACCTGATTTGTCTCCTCTCTGCCACCCCGTCCCAGCTGTCCACCACCTGCACTAATTCGCAGCCCCAAGTGGGACCATTATGACTAAGGTCCAAAGAACACCAGGGGTGGAGGCTTTTCCGTTTTCCTTTTTCTTTCTTTTTTTTTTTTTTTTTTTTTTGAGTTGGAGTCTTACTCTGTTGCCCAGGCTGGAGTGCAGTGGCGCCATCTCAGCTCACTGCAACCTCCGCCTCCCAGGCTCAAGTGATTCTCCTGCCTCAGCCTCCCGAGTAGCTGGGATTACAGGTGTGCACCACCATGCTCAGTTAATTTTTGTATTTTTAGTAGAGACAGGGTTTCACCATGTTGGCCAGGCTGGTCTGAAACTCCTGATCTCAGATGATCCACCCCCCTTCACCTCCCAAAGTGCTGGGATTACAGGCGTGAGCCACCGTGTCCAGCCCTTTTCCTACTTTCTATCTCATGCCATGACGACTGGAGAGTGAATGAGAGAAAACTTCTAAGGTGACTTGAGCCATGGGAAGAATTAATGAGGGATCCAGGGAATGAATGAGGAAAGTGGATGGCAACTGGGGCATCCATCACCACCTCTGCAGTTCCCAGTAAATTCTCAGCAAATGTTCAATAACCAAATCAATGAATAAATTCCCTTACCTAAGATAAAGAGAAACCAGACCATGGCAAAGCACTTACTGAGCATATACTGGGCTCAAAGCACTGTGGAGGATACAGAAGTATATAATACTACTCCTGACCTTGAGAACTTCACACTTTAATAAGAGTCAAGGCTGCATTTCTAACAGTATGAGTAATATTAGATCAGAAGGCAGATGCAAAGTGCCAGAGCTGAGAGAAACTAGAAATGGGAATTTGAATGGGCAGAAAGGGTCTTGGGCATGAAAGGTGCAGCTGCAGGAGAGGAAGTAGAAAGCAGTGAGGTGTCCTGATCAGCTTTTTAGGAGAATGCAGGCCCACTTCCTGCCGCAGGAGCGGGCTGGGACTTCCCATGATGAAGGCTAGAGAGATTTTGTACTAGAAACTCCTCCTGGAGATGATAAATACCCATTGGCCTGGGAAGGTGAAGGTATGTCATCTGCAGGCAAAGTAACAAACTCTGCCACCATCTCCATGCTGTTGGGAGGGTGAAGGTGTGTCACCTGCAGGCAAAGGGACAAACTCTGCCACCCTTTCCATGCTGTTGTCTAGATTTTCTGCACACCCGGTGGCTCCCTGTAATCTTTTCCCTTTGCGGTATTTTGGGGCTTGTAGCAAACTGCTAAACACACTGGTTTTTTTTGCCATAAATAAAGACTTTTATTGTAAAGCCTTCATAATAGTGAAAAATTGGAAACAACACAAATGCCTAATGATAGATTTATTGAATAAATTATTATATGGTCAGAGAAAATAATACTATATAACCATTTTAAATGATGGTATAGATGCTTAAATATTAATATAGAATGATGTTTATGAAATCATAAGCGGGAATATATAAGATTTCCTTTTAAGCAAGAACATATGCATGTATAAGCATGAAAAATAATGAAAACCTGACCGTTGTTCATTGGGAGGTAGGATGATAAGTGATTTTATTTTTATTATGTCTTTCTGTGTATGTTACTATAAACACACTTCAGACTGGGCTTCTGGGCACTTAGGCAGTTGTGCTTCTCTTGGTGCCTTTTCCCCATTTTTTTTGATTTGCATGTATGATGGTTTTTGTGTCTTATGGGGAAGGCTGTTGGGAATGCCACTTTGTAGAGGATCAGTGTGCTCTCCTCTTGCCTGTCCATCACAGCTTCAGGCAGCATTTGTTTCTGTCCCTGTAATGAGAGATCTCCTTAACCCATTTATGCCTGAGGTTGCAACTTGTTCAATTTTGAAATCAGACCTTGGCGATGACCTTGAGCAGTAGGATATAAATAACTCCCACTTGCTTAGCGTTCCAATAATGGAACGCTAGGTATAAAAGAGTTCCATGCAGCTGGAAAGCTTTACCAAGACCTGAGCAAAAAGTGCATCCACAGCATTGATGCCGGGAGAGAGAAAAAAAAACTTCAGCAGAGAATGTGCACATGAAATGTAAATCTGACTGGCTCAAGACTCAGATCTCAAGGAACCGAGTCCTTTTAGAAAGAGAGGAAAGAAAGAAAGGAAGATGCTTGAATCACCTTTCCCAACACCCGAGTTGTTTTTTCTGAGATGTCTTATTATTCAAACCTTGCTTGTCAAAGTAACTGATTAAACACCACAAGTGAATGCAAAAGGCAACAATTGATACTTGATATGGATAATGCTTTCTTCTGGAAACATGTTGGGAATGACCTTTCTTGAGAGGACAGTTACCTGTGTATACTAGTGAAGACATCAGATAAGATAAATTAACTATGAACTTCGCCAGGGCATCGTTATTTGTTAAAGGAAGTTATTCATCTGTTCTCTTCCTCCAAAGAGCGCGCCTGTTGAATACCAGATTATGCAGGAGATTCTGAGGATAGGTATTCACTTGTTATTAATCAGGGGCATTCGGATTAAATTGTTAAAAGTTTTTAAATTTCATAGATGAGGGATATATCATCTATGGAAGGGTGAAAATATGATAAAGCCATTTAGGAAACTACAAAATGTGAAAATTCCTGTGGACTTGGATTCTGAAGTTCAAACCCAGCTCTGTTGTTTATCAGCAGGGCTCTGAGGCACCCACTTTACCCCTGCCAAGGACAGAGAGTAAGAGTTACAGGCAGAGGGGCTGGGAGCTGTAAAACCAGGGGCCCTAATGGGATGGTGCTGTCTGGGGCCAGAGATGTACAGAATAATTCATGGAATCTGAGCCTGAATCTGAATGAGGCTCAAATCAAATGAATCTTCACAATTAATTTTCTGTGTGCTGGATCAAGATGACTTTGTGCATCATCCAGGCTCTGACGTAAATTACTGGCTCAGGGTCTAATGTACATCAGCATTCTGAGAGGCTGCTGTCTTTGCAAGAGAAAAGAAGGGCTCGCTATTATTTCTTTTACTTTTTTTCTAACATTTCTTTGTTATAATATTTACATTTTCTGTCTTACATGAAAGTCTGCAGGGCTTGAAATTGCACAATCCCTTCTCAGTACCCGCTTCAGTGTGGATGCCAGCCAACTTTTGCACTACTAGATTTCCAGCTTAGATTTTTAATAGTTTCCATTACTTACATTTTAAAAAGTAGAAAAATAGGAAAATCCAAAATAAAATTTGTCTACAAGAACAGTTGTCATAAATTTTTTAACTATATCCATTTACAAGTAGATTTAAAACAATTAGAAAAAAAAACCATAAAACTTTGAAATACTCAAAGGGAAAAATAAACGCTGAAAAAAACAATTTCCCTCTTTTTAATTATGCTGCAGTAAAAGAAAGATTAATAACTCAAGTAGCCAAAGTTTCTGTGCTCTATCTCTGATAAAATTGTGGAAAAATAAGATTTACTTCCAAAATTTGTTTGGAAACTAAAGATGCATCTAACACTGTAAGGATGCTATTTCTTTTTAATTTCAAGCAAATAATTTTCCCTTAAAAATTAAAAGTGAACTAAGGTCTACTTTCCTCTGTGTCTCCTTTGAATTCTGAAAGGCCGATCTGTATTCTGACATTTAAGAAGTGTTACTATTTCTGTAAACTAGTTCAACCATTGTGGAAGACAGTGTGGTGATTCCTCAAGGATCTAGAACTAGAAATACCATTTGACCCAGCCATCCCATTGCTGGATATATATCCAAAGGATTATAAATCATGCTGCTATAAAGACACATGCACACGTAAGTTTATTGCGACACTATTCACAATAGCAAAGACTTGGAACCAACCCAAATATCCATCAATCATAGACTGGATTAAGAAAATGTGGCACATATACACCATGGAATACTATGCAGCCATAAAAAAGGATGAGTTCATGTCCTTTGTAGGGACATGGATGCAGCTGGAAACCATCATTGTCAGCGAACTATCGCAAGAACAGAAAACCAAACACCACATGTTCTCACTCATAGGTGGGAACTGAACAGTGAGAACAATTGGACACAAGAAGGGAAGCATCACACACTGGGGCCTATCATGGGATGGGGGAGGGGGAAGCGATAGCATTACGAGATATACCTAATGTAAATGACGAGTTAATGGGTGCAGCACACCAACATGGTACATGTATACATATGTAACCTGCACGTTGTGCACATGTACCCTAGAACATAAAGTATAATAAAAATAAAATAAAATACATACTTTGATAAAAGGAAAAGCAGAAGTGTTACTATTTCACACCTAAGTAGTTCTAGATCCTATAGGAACATGTCTGTCTCCGGGTCGTCCCCTCAGGTTGGACTGGAGGGCAGGCAGCTGTGGTTCTGCAGGCCTCTGTAGAGTGGCCTCCCAGAGGGATGCCAGGAGGCAGAACGCTAGTGTTCCTGGATCCACATCACTGCCCTTGACTCCCACACTCTCAATATGCACCAGTTGAACATTCTTGTCAGTATCACTTTGAAATTTTTCTTTTATGAAAAAGAAAACTGAGTTTCACTTTCTGTTCATAGAACACACAAAGCTCTACTTCCGGTTATGGCTTCAGGGCGTGAGCGTGTGAGTTACTTTGAGCAAGTCACCTAACATTTCTTTGTGACATTGGTTCTCCTTTTTTGCTTCCCAAAGGATAATGTAAAAAAAAAAAAAAAAATAATAATAATAATAATAATAGCACTTGCAGAGAAGTTCGGATCCTTTTTGGAGAAAGTACCATACTATCTACAAGGTATCATTATCATTTAAAATTAAAAAGAAAAACTCCTTCAACTCAATAGTTTTTTAAAAGTATGTCATCCTGGTATTTCCATAGTTTTAAGGCAAAATCCATGCAAGAAATTTTTAACTTCAAGCATTTTGTTCAGAAACTGCTTCATCTGAAGCTCTCAAAAATGCTTCAATCCATGAACCCTTCAGTTGAGCTAGGAGCCCTGGAAATTATCACAATTGTAGCAAAGAAAAGAAAACCCACGGAAACCACATCCTCCAAAAGACGTGTCCCTGCAGTAAGACAAGAATTAACTTTTTATGCTGCCCCCATCTGTAGTGACAGATAAGCCTCTTTTCTTTAAATTCCTCTGGCGGCGTTCTGATCCTGAGAACGTTTACAAGTTGTTATTTCAGAAACTGGGGGTCTCTTAGACGTTCTGCAGATTCCCCTGCTATGTAACCAAACTGTGATTTGGCAAATGCTAGATTTATATCAAATTTACAAAAATGAGTGGATTTACAGCTGTCAACCTGAAATAATCAAAAAGGCCGGAATCTAATTTAAAGAACGCTTATTCGAACTCAAAGTTTGAGGATGGCCCCACCTGGAAACACCCCAAAAGAACGGTGTCAGAGTTGCAAAGGAGGGAACTTTAGGGTTTATTTCCATAGGGAGAGACAGAGGCATTTTTAGCAGGATTACATTTTTCATGCAAGGCTGATGCATAGTTTCAGGAACTTGGTTACAGGCAGTGTTTCTTTTTGGGAAAGGGATATTTAACATCTTTTACAGAGCGTGCTATAGTCATGGGTTTTCTGTCATCTGGTCTAAGGAAAATAGGACAAAAAAAGGGGAAGGTCATCTTTAACAAGGTTCATTAATTAAGAAGGCAGGAGGCGGCCGGGCGCGGTGGCTCACAACTGTAATCCCAGCACTTCGGAAGGCCGAGGCGGATGGATCACCTGGGGTCAGGAGTTCAAGACCAGCCTGGCCAACATGGCGAAACCCCGTCTCTACTAAAAATACAAAAATGAGCCGGGCGTGGTGGTGGGCACCTATAATCCCAGCTACTCAGGAGGCTGAGGCAGGAGAATCACTAGAACCCAGAGGGCAGAAGTTCCAGTGAACTGAGATCATGCCACTGCACTCTAGCATGGGTGAAAGAGTGAAACTCTGTCTCAAAAAAAAAAAAAAAAGCCAGGAAGTGTTTGTTGCTGACATTGTTTAATTCTCTCTAGTTATTGTACAGAACAGGAGAAAAAATAAAGCAAGTTAAACTACAATCTGAGAAACAGAAGTTGTAACCATATGTGACTCAGATCACAGTCACATCTCTCTGAACGCGTAAAACGCATTTTAGGAATTCCAACAGCTTTTAAATGTTATTTATTTTCACACAGTAATTTATGGGAAATTAATGTTGCACTCACAATGTTTGCTTAAGGTTTTCTCATCCAAATACACAAGAGATAATCGGCAATGAGTGAACACATATTCAAGAATTCTTGGACTGAAAGAATAAGACACTCACTCAGTGCCTCTCAAATGCCGCATCTTTCCTACATGCCCGCTTTCTAAGCTCACAGAACTGTTCTCATCTTGCTGCGACTCTGTAATATTCTTCCAGGCTCATGGCCCGTATTGTCTGTCCATTCCTTTGTCAGCTGTTCTCATGAAGTCCCAAAAGTATTGTCACCAGCTTCCCAGAAGACATGAGCATTTGACATCTCCCTCAACAAAGTGCCGCAGGAAAGTGCCTGTCCTCTGTGAATCTACGATCCCTCCCTTTGTTTTGTCTTTTTGTTGTTGTTGTTGTCATTGTTGTTTTTGTTTGTTTGTTTTGAGAGAGAATCAAGGGAAATGCTTGAGCCAGAGATGGAGAAACCAGACAAGAGGGAGGCTATTCAGGTTGTAGGCTTTTCAGATAGGCTTCTTTCACTTAAGAATATGTGTTTAAGGGTTTTTCTTTTCTTTCTATGGCTTGAGAGCTTATTTTTCATTGCTGAGTAATATTCCATTGTATGGATATACCACCATTTATCCATTCACCTGTTGAGATGCATCTTGGTTGCTCAGAACAACTAATTATTTGTTATGTTCTTTTGTTTTTCTTATAATGACAGACTCCATGGATCAAGAATTTTAGAGTAGGGAGGGGTGGTAGAGGTTATCAGGTCAGATCCCCTCATTTTGCAGCAAAGGAAATGGAGCTCCAGAGAAGATAGCCAGCTGGTCACAGTAGAGTGCTCTTTTCTGTGGTCAATCCAAAATTATTAGTAAAGTTGAGACTTCAAGATACCTAAACACAAATCCAACTCACAACTTATTTAATTGGAAAATTATTCGTTCCATGTCCTAAACCTTAGACCTGAGCAAGAGGGGTTCTGCCCAGCTGCTCACTTAGAATCCTCCCTTTGGCCTTTCTCAAACTATAGTCCTTCCTATGAAGCCAAGAGGTCATCTCTGTTCCTAAACTACTCCCCATGACCTCAGAATTCCATACCTAACCAGCCTCAAGCCTGTGTAGACATCTCCCCAGGTTCTGTCCTTGAAAGGGGCAGGAGGGGACTTTCCCTATATGGCCAATTAACAGGTGCAGAATTTTGAGGGATCCTGAATTTGTCACTGGCCTTCTTGGTCATTATGAAGTTATATTTCCTGAGAGACAGAGAGAATGTATAGGAATGTAAAGCATATTTAATTCAATTGTTGGTGAGCTTGATTAATAACACTTAAATCTGAGGACCCATGGTGTGGTGCCTCCCTTTGCACACTCACTCCAAATCTTGCAAAGGTTGGGGCTGTCCTTGTTCTGATTATAATGCAACTTAATGCTTTTCTTCCCTGTGATAAAATAATAGCAATATATATGATAAAGTTAATATGTAAGGAATGCTTGCCATATGCCAGGCACAAGGCTAAATATTTTACATGGATTCTTTAGTTTTAAATATGAATGATAGCTCCTCTTTCTTCTTCAGATCAGAATTCCCAGCTCTTTCCATTGGCTGTCATAGGAGATGTCCCAAAGTAGAGTTGAATTCTATCTCTGGTTTCCATCTTCTTATACAGTGGTCTTCGCTGTTACAACATTTGTTACATGTGCTTAACATATGATACTTTGAAAGGTGTGATGGTAAATTTAGACGTTTTGTCATAAATATTTTTATCTTACTTTTACTTATTTTGCAGAAATTGCAAATATTCTCTTGCATAAAATTTAGTACGTTGGTTTACTAGCCTTCGGAGAAAAAAGATACCTCGAAAAAATGACTATCATTATTCTTTTCCTTCTTTTCCCATCTTATTTTTCTGGAGAGGGAGTCTATACATCTGACCTTATTTGCATGATATTTGCCAAGTTCTCAGTGCATTTACAAAATTAACTGTTATTAGTTTGATAAAAATCATTAGTTAATTTCTTTAATGCTATAAACCCGTCATTCATCCTGTAATATATGCACATTTGGCAGCCGTTTCCTTGTTTACTCAATATTTGACTAGCTGTGTTGAATAGTCATCACGACTAAACACTTTCCCGTTGTCTTTATTTTCATTCTCTCATTTGAAAAATGTCATCACTGTAAGAAGAAAGCAGTGTAGAAGCTAGGTTGTATTAAATAACTTTTGAGGCCACTTTTACAATTCACCCTTTACTAATTCTAGAATATTCACAAAATGTCCTATGCCTCCCTCTAAAGAACTATCTTGTGTTTTAAGTAGTGTTATATTTTGACAGCTCTAGAACCTTTAACTCTTCCAAATGATATTCATGTATGTAAATGCAGTCCTATGAGAATTATACAACTGATTTTGTTAAATCTATCACTTCGATCTTGTATTTAATCATTTTTTTTTTTTTAAGACAGGGTCTCACTCTGTTGCCCAGGCTGGCTTTGGACTCCTAGGCTCAAGTGATCCTCCTGCCTCAGCTTCATGAGTAGCTGAGATTACGGGCATGCACCTCTGCGCCCAACTTAAATACCATTTCTTTAAAGCATCAATAACACGAACATAAAAGAGTCATACAGCTTTGATTACCCGCCTATCTACAGAACCTCAACATTGTTTATTGCCTTCAGTTGTCTGGAAATCACAACAAAGCTCTAGGTAATGGTGACTCATTTTCATGGACAGGATTCATTTTTCAGAGGAGGAAACCGAGGCCCTGGGATGGTGGGATTTACCTGATCATACAGCTGATTAGCCACAGTCTCATTTCTCACAGACCAGAATCTCCATTCAACAGATGCTTTGCCAGGAGTTGTTGACAGTCGGCAAGACTGGGACACATTTGGCAAGTCCCATCCCCCAGTGCCATCACAGCTTCAATTCTCACCTACCAGAAAGAATCATTTGCCTCAGTTAATGTATTACCCGCCATAAAGATGTGAGGTCTAGACTAGTAAGTGCCATTTACAATTAACCCAACACAGGCCACATTTTCTCTCCCTTCCCACCATCCATCTCTCTCTCTCTCTCTCTCTCTCTCTCTCTCTCTCAGGCCTGCTTTGTATCCTCTCTCTCAGCAGGTGGCCACAACCTAAAGGGCAGCCTAGCAGGAGGGAATCTAACTCTGTTTTCCTCTTTCTTTCAAGAGCCATCGGTCAGAGAACTGTTCATTTGCTTCTTCTGGGAAGTATTTGCTGGTTTTTGGATTGGTTTTGGTTTTGTCTTTCCTGGCTTTTAAATCATTTCCTAGAAGGACAGCTGCCATCAGTTATCAGTTGCCCATGGAGGGCGAATGCAGAGCTTCATTTCCACATACACTATTTTACTGAATACCCACAGCAACCCTAGGAGGTAGGATTAGTATTACCCCATTTCACAAATAAAATGAAGCTCAGGAGAGGTTAAGTCACGTCTCCAGAGTTACAAATAGAGGGGCTTTGAACCCAGGGCTGAGTAAGGATGATGCCCACATTCTTTGCGATTACTCTGAGTCTCATTCTTCTTGGTTTGGTTCTATCTACGCCAGCCCAGGGTGTTTCCAGCAGGCAGACACTTCTTTTTGCTTGCAGTTCTGCAGAGGTTCTGGTTAGCTGTGGGTTGCCTTCAACTCTGAGCACTCCTTCCCCAGCTGTTCATGAAAGTTTGAGTCTATTATATTTGTATTTTCCTTTTACGATGGCATTTTGGATTCAGCTTTTAAAAGGCTTACCCATCCCTCAAAATGTGATCCTCAAAATCCAAACCTCAGGACCGTGTAGTTTGTATGTGCATACATTTGTGCTAATTTTATCACAGAGCCATCTCTGTGGCCCAGAGTGGGCCCAAGATATCACGGATGACTCGATTCTCAGGCTTTCCAAACAGACGAGCATCCTCTGGAGAGACAGCAGGTCCTCCAGGCCGGATCACCCAAGCTGGACTTCCAGGCATGGACCGTCCCTGCTCCCCTTCAAGAAGCCCACGTTTGACCAGGCATTCATCCAAGCCAGAGGGTTAAACTGATGCAAAATACCATCACAAAGGACAAAAAAGAGTGCAATTTTCCCATGCTGTGGCTTAATATAAAGATTAGAACCAAAACAGATATTCGACAGATTTATTGTGGAGCCTGCAGTTCTCTTGGGAGGATTAAATGTGGGGCATCCAACATGCTATAAATCTCCATTGCTGTTTAATTAACAATCACTAGCAACATAGTCATCTTCTCACCCTCATGGTAGTAAACACTGACTGTGCCCTGTGATCTCTTAGACTTTAACGGCCTATTCAACCTCCCAGTGCTCACCACTAGTGTGGCGTCTGATTTAGAGCTGAGAACACGTGGGAAGGTGTGTGGAATACATGGGAGTGGGGCTGAACTGTTGCCTCCAGTCCCCTCCCACCACTTTCTCCACGTCTAAATCGACAGTGTTAAATTCTGAAATGTCAGCCTTTCGAGGAATTTGTAAGCATCCAAACACTTAGAGGAAACCGTTCACTCAAGCACTGTCAGAAATGGTTTTGCTCTACACTTTCATACGCTTTGCTCTCCTAAGTACTTGAAAGAAGATTCCACCTTTGTGGCTTGTATAGGGCCATTATAGTTTTGAGTAAAAAGGTGAGGTTAGAACAGAAGCTCTTTGTATGGTGCTGATGAGAGCAAGAGGTAGCGTGAGAAAGCGGGTGTGTGCAGGCAAGACCAGTGACGACTCTCAAATTGGGTTTGAAATCTCAGTGTTAAGTCATGATTTATGTCAGCTGGGAATTTGGGCCTATCCAGAAGAGAAAAGGGTGGACTCCCATTAAGTATATATGGAATTAGTAAATCAGATCAGAAACTAACATTGAAAAAAGACGGACACTTACCTTGACCTGGATTATTGTGGTAATTGCCACAATACTTGGTTTCCCCATTCTGTGGCGACCAGGCAAGGAGTCTGACTGTCAGACCAGAACAACGTTTCTACCATTACCTCCTATGCCCCATGGCATTGGTTGGGTTCACATCAAAATGTAAAGGTTAATTCCGTTAAGAAACCACCCAGGTGAGAATTTCGAGTGCAAATTCATGCCCAGACGCACCAAAGGTCCCCGCACTTTATGGATTCCTGATTCTGTGACGTATTACAACCCTTTAAAAATCAGGTTGCTCTAAAGTGTTATAAATACATTTATTTTTTAAAAAATCATTGTCTCACATCATTGAGGAGCTGAGGCTGGTTGCAATCCTGGCTGCCTCTGATATGCTCATCACAGCCTGAAGACCACCCAGACCATCATGTCCTCTGGCAGAAGAACTCTGTCATAAACTGTAGCTTGCCTCTGCCGTGAGTTAAGTCGGGACTGGAGAAAAATGAGGTTAAACTTGATTGCAAGCTCCAGGGAGGAATGGCTGGCATGCCCTGCCCACTCCCCACCACGCCATGCCCGTAGAATATGCTCAGTAGCTAATTACTGAGTGTTGAATGGATGAATGTTTTCAAACTCCACCCTTGGAGTCAGAGACCAAAACACATTCTCCTTATCACCCTGCACCCTGTACTTCCGGTGAGTACATGATCGGCACATACTAAGTGCCCTGAGTGCCTGGCACCATCACATTGGCCAGCAGGTCAACTGGACTCTCCCTTGTGCCCCAGCTTATCTGCCGGGTTGTAACATGCAAGCATCTAGATGTCACATGGCATCCCACCTAGATTCCCCAGGCTTCCTGGGGTTCAAAAATATAGATTGGCTAAATGATTTTGACAGTCTTCTGATAAGTGATTTCATGACAGAATTGGTTCCCCTGAAATGATCTAATCCATTTAAAAAGTAGTCTTCCTTGTTGTATTTTCTCTAAGGACCTAAAAATTGGAAAACTGTTCATTTGCTTTTGGAAATTGGAACTGTGACTGGGTATGGTGGCTCATGCCTGTAATCCCAGCACTTTGGGAGGCCGAGGTGGGTGGATCACCTGAGGTCAAGAGTTCGAGACCAGCCTGGCTAACATGGTGAAACCCCATCTCTGCCAAAAATACAAAAATTAGCTGGGCGTGGTGGCGCATGCCTGTAGTCCCAGCTACTAGGGAGGCTGACGGGGAAAATTGCTTGAAGCCGGGAGGCGGAGGTTGTAGTGAACCGAGATCGCGCCACTGCACTCCAGCCTGGGAGACAGAGTGAGACCCTGTCTCGTACAAAATAAATAAAAATAAAATGAAATAAAAGTTGGGATTGTCTTTTTTTTCCACAGGAAAACCTCTTTTTTGTGATGGAGTACCTCAACGGAGGGGACTTAATGTACCACATCCAAAGCTGCCACAAGTTCGACCTTTCCAGAGCGACGTAAGAGCCTTTACAGGGTTTGGGAGTTTTCCATTGTTCTTGTCAGTTCCCACATTATTGTTTTTTTCTTTTTTCCCACTTGGCGTGCCTGAATCCCAGGGCCAGGGAAACGCTCGGGAATACATTAAGCAAGGCAACAGTTTTCCCAGGTTGTGAAACTGAAATTCGTGTCAGTTTAGTTTCATTTCTCTGTGATTTGAAACTAACTACTTAGTTTCTTAAGGAACCTCCGGATTCATCAGGCTTCTAACCAATCTGAGCACAGAAGCAAATATGTGCCCTTTGGAAAGGAAGCAGTGAAATGGATCGCAGACCTCAAGGGTGGTCCCCAGGGATGGAGCTTGTAGCTGAGGCCTCTCACGGAAAGCCTGATGTGGAGGCATAAATCTTTAGGAAGCAGGAAGAAGCATTTACTCTGAGAACAAAGCTTCACCTTCCTCGTGCCAGGCAACCTGAGACACATGGGGATGGGGCAGGCTGTGTGTACCTGGTAGAACTGCACCTGTGTCCACAGCACTCACTGCCCCTCCTCCCCATGCTGTTGCCCTTGGGTCCTACTTCCTGCTCCCGGGGACATGCAAGTAAAAGAAAGCTCTGCCACTGGACTCGTTGGAAGATGATGAGTACAGGCTAGCTTCCTTTGCTCAACGCTCAGTAATCCCTCCCTCCCATCTGCACGAACACTTTGAGTGGTTTAGGTTGAAGTGGGTTGAGAAATGGATTTGGTCCGCCAGCTCCTATAAAAACCCTGGCTGGAAAGGCTGTTTATCACATCTAGTGGGTAGCGCTCTGCTGAGATCGTTGCCTCTGGGAAACGTCAGCAATGCACCCAGAGGTAATTTTACTGGATTTCCGCAGCAGAGAAATCATCGGGCACTTTTCATGCTAGAAAGGATTCATTTAGTCCACTGTCATCTCCAGCCAGCCTGGACCCACGCTATCCATCCTGTCCTAAACGCCTTCCAGGAAGGAGAAATTTGCATTCTTCCATAAGATCCAGCAAACTTCTCTTCCAGGAAGCTGTCTCTTGTATCCGACCTTAATCCCACCAGTGATGGGGTAAAAACTCATTTCCTTTAAGCTTGTCACCATTGAAGATAAAGAGTAACTTATCATCTTGCCTCTGCTAATATCCTCTTTTCCACCTCATGGGCTGTAAGTGTAGCCCAGGCTAAAGGTTCTCAGTATGAAAATAAACCAGCCAGTTCTATTCAGAATGGTGCACACAGGTCTATGGGTGCCAACCAGAGTTTAAAACAAAAGGAGAAATTATTTGCCAATTATCTATAGTATTACTTTTTCTTTTCTTTTTTTGTTTTGTTTTGTTTTGTTTTTGTTTCTTTTTTTTGTGAGTCAGAGTCTTGCTCTGTCACCCAGGCTGGAGTACAATGGTGTGATCTCAGTTCCCTGTAACCTCTACCTCCCAGGTTCAAGTGATTATCAAGCCTCAGCTTCCTGAGTAGATGGGATTACAGGCACCCAACACCATGCCCTGCTAATTTTTGTATTTTTACTAGAGACAGCGTTTCATCATGTTGCCCAGGCTGGTCTTGAACTCCTGACCTCAAGTGATCCACCTGCTTGGGCCTCCCAAAGTGCTAGGATTACAGGCGTGAGCCATCGTGCCTGGTCTATACTATTACTTTTAATGTCTGTGTATGTTTTATTCGCAATAGCAAAAACAAAAAAAAAATGACAATATGAGCATTGTTGTTTAAAAGATAAGAACAAGTACTAGATACAGGCAGGACTCACTTAAGATGCCAGCTCTGTTTTACGCTGTTAGGACTGAGGCTGGAGGTGTCTGAGCCTCCACTTTCTTGTGTGGAGAATGAATGGACAACATCTTCCTTGTTAGGATTAAAAACAGTTATGTGTGTACTGCCGTTTAGCCGTACACAGCATGTCATAGAAAGGTCAGTCTGGGTTTGGGGATTTTATTGTGTTCCGTGACTACATTCATGTTGAACCTTGGTTCTCTTTCCCCCAGGTTTTATGCTGCTGAAATCATTCTTGGTCTGCAGTTCCTTCATTCCAAAGGAATCGTCTACAGGTAAATTTTGCTTTGTGGAAACAAATGCTAAGATATTGGCTCAGTTAATTTAATCATCGCACCGAGTGCTGTGAGAGAGCCCGTGTGATTTCGTGGGAGGAAGCTCCACACATAGGCCTCCTGCCCACCGTGATTACACAGACGATGACTTACAACCGAGAATGACTTACTCACAACCAAGGAAGGCATTCCAGTCACCAAAGCAGGAGAGTGCTGAGCTCATTCTGTCCTTCACGCTGGTTCTCACTTGAATTCCTACTTTCACCTTCCTTCTCCCGTTTTCACTCCCCTGTTTTCTCTTTGTTATCTTATCTTATGGTTTCTTTCTCTTTTGTCCCCTTCACACCTCTTATTTTTGCTTGTCTAAAGCTTTGAGCCACCTAGAAATGCTTATGGAATTTTCTCCTTCTCTGCTGTATGACATCATTTCACGTTCTTCTGTCCAAGCTCTTAGATTGACGCTATTGTACCTCAGTCTCCTCACTTCTTTTCTCAAAATGTAGTTAGCATTTATTTAACATACAAACCTTTACAAGCTTACTGTCAGATTTCCAACTCACTGCAGATTCGGAGGAAAAATAGGAAAAAAAAAAAGAAAGGAGCTGGTGAGGATAGCTGAGCTGCTGGAGACCAGATAATTAGTATTGAAGCTTTGGTGCTTACAGAGTGCAGAATTGACTTACGGGGAAGGACCTCTCCATTTTCTGAGGGTGCAGTCAAGTGAGGGTTGCCCTATTTGGAGTCACAGAACTAAAGGCTTGTGGGGGGGTTGGAAACTAAGTATTCTTAAGCAGCCTCTTTGAGTATAAAGCTTGCAGATACATGCCCAGGCTGTGGACTCTGAAGTTCTCCCCTGGGTCCTAATGCCCGGTAGGGTGTAAGTGTGACATGCCTCAGAACACCCTGGGCCTCTGGGTTCTCTGCCCTCTCCAGCTGGCTCCAGGGGTCCTCGCTGGTCTTCCTTGGCACTCCTTCCTCACCCCCATGGAGTGCTGGCTTCACATGGCAGCCTTTCAGAACCTTTCCCATACTGACCTACATCCCTCAGAGCAGGCCAGGCGCGGTGGTTCACACCTGTAATCCCAGCATTTTAAGAGTCTGAGGCAGAAGGATTGCGTAAGGTCAGGAGTTCATGATCAGCCTTGGCAACACAGTGAGACCTTGTCTCTACAAAAAATTTTAAAAACTAGCCAGGCATTGTGATGGCACACATGTGGTCAAGCGTCTGAGGTGGAGGGATTGCTTGAGCTCAAGAGGTTGAGGCTGCAGTGAACTGACATCGTGCCACTGCATTCCAGCCTGGATGACAGGGAAAGAGCTTGTCTTGGCGGGGGGGGGGGGGGGGGGGGGAGGAAACTGAATCAAGGGAAGCACGTGAATTATCTTTAAAAAATCAATTTCACGAGTACAGAATGAGAAGAAACTGGGATAATGGCATTTCTTCGTATAGGAAAAAAAAAAAAAAAAAAAAAAAAACACCTGAAGGTTTTAGTTTACAATAAACTCAATATTGGGTATTATTGTGATTAAACTATGAAAAAATATGGTGCAGGATCTTAGTCCACTGTGGCAAAGGGCAAGAGGATGGTAACGGAGCTCTGGGCACCACTGTAACCTGCACCAATCAGATTCTCTCTCTGGAGGATTCTGGCTTCATTCTGAGCACTACGTTTCAAGAAGAAAACTGACAAATTCAAGATATTTGGAAGGTAGAGGCCAGAATGTTTGCCCTTCATCCAGTTTCCCCCAGTGGCCACATCTCACGCAGCTGTGGTACAAGGTCAAAAGGGTCTGAAAACCACGTCATGAGGAGTGAAGTCTGATCTTGGTGAGAAAAGAGAAAACTTGATGTCATTTTTTTTCAAATATTTGGGGTGTCACACATGATAACAATAGAAAGCCCCCTTGCACCAATAGGTGACATCACAGGGAAGCCAAGTTCGGTTAATTGTTTTTTTAAAAAAATGTTATCAGTTACATTTCCCTAAGAATGGAATGGGCTCTTTCAAGAGGATACTGGTTCTCCAAGGACACAGAAATTTGTTGGCATGACATTCTGGCATTGGATGGATTCTGGTTCTAAGGGGTTCCGTATTAGTTAGGAACAACCTTCATCAATTGGACTTGGAATTAGGTGCAGTATAAATCATTCACAAAGAAACAAACAAATACGTAGAAAATAGCATACAGTAAGTATGTTTTTTAGGTCTTTCCTCCTTCATCATTACCCTCAGGAAAGTCCTGGGATCAAGGGTCCCCAGTGGGTATCGGTGCTCTGTCCTCCTTACACTGAACTGCACCCCTTGGTAAATCAAAGAAAGAATCCACAGCAGCCAGCAGGCCCTTGCAGAATCCGCTTTGTCTACACCCCACTTGGTGTGCAAATGAATACATATGTAAGTGCCTCTCGTGAGCCCCTCTCAGGCTGCAATGAGACAAACTCCCTCGCCTCCTATGGAATTTTATGTTAACCAAATTATATTTATTAATGTGAGATTTGCTTCGTTTTTGTTTTTCAGGGACCTGAAGCTAGATAACATCCTATTAGACAAAGATGGACATATCAAGATTGCGGATTTTGGAATGTGCAAGGAGAACATGTTAGGAGATGCCAAGACGAATACCTTCTGCGGGACACCCGACTATATCGCCCCGGAGGTAGGAATGCTGTGACAGGCTGCTCCCACCTCAGCATGTCCTGGCCACATGCCATTGCTTCTTTCATCCCTGAAAATCAGAAGGTTTTAAGTATCTTGGTTCAAGATTTGTACCTGTTTTCCTAAGTATCTCATAAATGTCACCATGCATGTGGGTTTCTATCATTATTTTGTGGGGAGTGCTACTTTTACAAATCACATCTCTCCAAGGCTTGCAGAGTTTGGCATTTCCTTTCCCCCAGCCTTAAAACATATTCACTCTGCTCAGACCTACCAGAAGGAGCAGCTAGTGAAGACCCAGGTGGAAACAAGCATCCACCCAAATCAAGTGGTGAAACTGTGGGGTCAGAGGACCTGGACTGAGTTTCTAAGCCACCACTGATGTAAGCACAGAGTGACTGCCAAAGTCTCACTGACCTCCATTTCCTCTTCTGTGAAATGAGTATAATGCTGATGTCATGGTGTTATTGCAAGCATTAAATGAGAAAGAGTGTGAAAGTTAAAACTCACCCCTGCCCCCATTAAGAAAACAAATAAGAAGAAGATATTGCTGTCACATCCTGAACACACAGAGAAATGACATTTGTACAGAAGGCATTTATCAATCCAACTAAACCCACCTCTACCCTTTTTGCAGAATCCTCCCCAGCTGCCCACCCAGGGAGATTACCGACGCCCCTCCCACTTGGTCTTTCCCACGGCACAGCACTTGTCCTGGTTGCTTTTTCATCTTCAAATCTCCCTGCATGACTGGATGTTTGCTCTGCAGTCATGGACAGTTTCATATTCACTTTTTAAAAATTTTCATTTCAAAATAATTGTAGATTCACAGGAATTTGTAAAACATAGTCCAGAAACGTCTCCTGACTGTGCCCTTCATCCAGTTTCCCCCAGTGGTCACATCTCACATAGCTGTGGTACAATGTCAAAGCCAGGAAATTGATATCCATCCAAAGTGTACATGGTTCTATGCCATTTTCTCTCGCGGGTAGATTTGTGTGATCTTGTTCACTTTTACATGTAAGGATGTAGTGCAGGTCTTGGCACATTAAGGTGCTAATAGATACCTTCTAGAAGAGTAAATGGATGAACTAACTAATAAACGTGTGATTGGGGATGGTTGTTTGATAAAGACTCTGGCAGACCTCTGATTTCCTGGGTTAAATGATTCAGCAGCAAGTTCCTGTCATTGCTAAAGGAGTTATGGCCATGCGAGTCCTAGAACTATGTAGCTTTGCCCTGTGGTTGGGTGATATGTAATTTGAATTTAGCCTTGGCCTCTGTTCCATGAGGAATGATGGCTTTTAGCTTACATGGCATTGTTGAACTCACAGAGTGAGGCTGATTGATTAAATAACGTTCTGATCATAGAAATCTGTGTTTCATTCAGGTTGGCACAGATACAGGTATTGATGCTATAAACCATTTTCATTTTGAAGTGAAACCAAAGCTCATCAAAGCATGAGTGAAGGGGACCTGAGAGGAGAGACTCAACTCAATTACTGAATTCCCCTTCATAATAATTCTGAAATATGCCCTCATGCACTCCGCTCAGACCACCCTCACTGCCATCGCCAGCAGCAGTCTCCTTTGTCACTCCCTCAGTCTCACCTGAGCCACTTCAATTTCTTTCCTCTTCACCTTACAACACCTTGGTGTGGCTGCCTTACTCTGATGCATTCCTGTCAACAGATGTTGGGTGCCAGGTCTTTTCCATGACAAACCTCTTCCCGATTTCCATCTGCTCCTTGCAGAATCCAGCTTCCACAGTTTGCTTCTCTCTGCAGCTTCACTCCCTTCTTGTCTTTCACGTATGCTTGTCTCCACGTGATTCAGTGCTTGGTCCTCTTCTCTTCTTACTCTACATCCTCCATGAGCAACTTCATTGATGACCGTGGTCTTTGCTCTAGAGTCAATATGGCCCACCTGCACTTCTTCCTACCGCAGACACGACGTCCACTTTCCTGCTTGAGACCTCCAAGTAAATGCATGAGTCCTTCAAAGACAGTAGGTCCACAACGCTCTCTGTTGAACTTGCTCCCTACTTCCCTCTTTCCTTCTTTTTCTTTCTTGGTGAATTACATGTCATCCATCCAGTCTTCTAGAGAGAAAACTAGGAAATATCCAAATTTCCCCATTCTTTCTTACCCCTCAAATCCACCCAAACACCAAGACCTTCTAAAATTGGACCCTCTCACGTCCATTCATTCTCCTAAACTTGTGACTAAATTCGGACTGTCCCTTAATTCCTTCTCCAAGTTCAAACAAATCCCCTTGATCCAGCTCCCCGCAAACCTCCAGGTCCTCCCCGCCCTTACTGCTGTTACCCCAGTGCAGAACTGAGCATCTCTTGCCTCTTGGTGACACGCTTCCATCTGCTTTCCTCCCTTATCATCCATCACCAGGGCATGCTCTTTACATGTGTTCATGCCTTTTGATCAGTTAGAAAAACATCCCCAAGATCTGTCTGTTTGTATATGAATCATATACATTGTCACCAACTAAGAGAGTCTGTGTGTTATCAATGCCTAAGAAGGAATATGATCAGATTACACTAATATATAGTATAAAATAACTAAATTGTATTATATTCATTGATACTACAAAAATATCTATGTTTCATTAAAATAATGAGATTAAATAACTTTTTAAAAATCTTGGTTTCGGCCAGGCGCAGTGGCTCACACCTGTAATCCCAGCACTTTGGGAGGCCGAGGCGAGTGGATCACGAGGTCAGGAATTTGAGACCAGCCTGGCCAACATGGTGAAACCCTGTCTCCACTAAAAATACAAAAATAAAAAAATAGCTGGGCATGATGGCAGGCGCCTGTAATCCCAGCTACTCAGGAGGCTGAGGCAGGAGAATCATTTGAACCCGGGAGGTAGAGGTTGCAGTGAGCCAAGACAGAGCCATTGCCCTGCAGCCTGGGTGACAGAGCAAGACTCTGTCTCAAAAAAAAAAAAAAAAAAGAAAAAAATCTTGGTTTCACACTTTAGGACTCTAGGATGGAAAGGTCTGATTTGTTTATTTCAATTCTGGGTTTTAGCAGTTATAATAGCTGGAAAATACACTTCCCGAAGGTATAATTATAAACAGACATTATTATATGCACTAAGGCAAGGACGTCACTGACAATAGTAGATATAAGTCCATAATTAAAAGCAGTGTTTTTGATATATTCCATTTTCTTAACCAATCTTCTGTTGGCTAAAACATCATTGTTTTTAGCTTCGTCATATGTGGCTGACAGAGAGCTTGCCCTGGGAGAAATCAAAACATCAGTGTTGCCATTTTCTCATGTTCTGCTTAAGAAAGCATTATTTTAGTGCAAAATTAGCTTCATCCAAATGTTATGTTTGCATTGCTATTGCAGTGTTACCTTCAGCCCAAGCCTCTTTGCAGATAACTTCATAAGGCCTTGTCATTTTGTAAAAATTTATTTAGTTAAAACAGCACTCAGGCCGAGCGTGATGGCTCACACCTGTAATCCCAGCACTTTGAGAGGCTGAGGTGGGTGGATCCCTTGAGCCCAGGAGTTCAAGACCAGCCTGGGCAAGATGGCAAAACCCCATCTCTACTAAAAATACAAAAATTAGCCAGACATGGTGGTAGGCGCCTGTAATCCCAGCACTTTGGGAGGCCGAGGCGGGTGGATCACCTGAGGTCACGAGTTCAAGACCAGCCTGGCCAACATGGCGAAACCCCTGACCAACATGGCGAAACCCCGTCTCTTCTAAAAATACAAAAATTAGCCTGGCGTGGTTGCAGGTGCTTGTAATCCCATCTATTCAGGAGGCTGAGGCATGAGAATCGCTTGAACCTGTGAGGTGGAGGTTGCAGTGAGCTGAGATTGCACCACTGCATTCCAGCCTGGGTGACAGAGCGAGACTCTCTCTCAAAGAAAGAAAAAATCAGAACCCAAAACGACAGCACAATTTACGATGCATGGAAAATAAATGGATAAGCCGAGCCACCGCCGAGCTCCCTCTGAGATACAGCCTCCCTCCTCCCCCCAGGATTCGTCACTTCCTGTTTCAGTTTCTCAATGAGGGTACCCGTGTCACTCTAAATGGTAGATAGTTGTGAAGCCTCAATTCTTCCTCATTTTAGATTTTTTTCAATGGATGTATTATAAATGCAAGTTCGAATTTTCTTGTCATGTCTGGGATGGTCTGGGCCACCCCTGGGTATACACATCCCCAGAGGCCACAGACCAGCCAAGTCTCCAGATTCTCCTCTGTGCTGTGCAGACCCACCTCTGTCCGGCTTCAATATTCTCAAGGAGTCCCCATTCTCAGCTGGCTGTCAGTCACAGTCCTGAATGTGGGTCCCTAAGAACATGTGCTGCCACGTTAAATTGCTACCTACGAAGAGAAGAATTCTTTTAAAAAGTTCAAGTGCAGCCGGGCACAGTGGCTCACGCCTGTAATCCCAGCACTTTGGGAGGCCGAGGTGGGCAGATCACAAGGTTAGGAGATCGAGACCATCCTGGCCAACATGGTGAAACCCTGTGTCTACTAAAATACAAAAAATTAGCCAGGCGTGGTGGCAGCTGCCTGTAGTCTCAGCTACTCAGGAGGCTGAGGCAGGGGAATTGCCTGAACCTGGGAGGCGGAGATTGCAGTGAGCTGAGATCGCGCCACTGCATTCCAGCCTGGCGACAGAGCAAGACTCTGACTCAAAAAAAAAAAAATAATAAAAATAAAAATAAAAAAAATATATATATATATATGCTACCTGCCCTGGCCAGGCCACACTGTGCCTCTCTGCCATTGCACATCCTTGGTCTGTGATCCTCCTCCCGAACACAGTCACCTTCTCCCTAAAGTTGCCGCCGGCTTTAGGAGTCACCGGCTGTCCCCTTCCCTATGCGGCCACAGCACCTCTGCATCCACCTGACCAATCCATTGAGCTTCTCCCCATCAGGGACCACGGCTTATCCACCCACACACAGGCTGGAGCAGCAGTCCTCAGCTGCTTCCTGAATCAACGACCACACCAAGCCAAGCAGCCTAAAAGTTCATCTCTAAACGTGTACTGGATTCCCCACCTCTGGGCATCTTTCGTTAAATAACCTTCCCCAGCTTCCCCCTTCTTTACCTGGAAGAATACGCTGCTGGTCTGAGGCTCCCCTCCCTCCATCCACTCGGGGAAGTTTTCCTTCGTCTCTCTCAATTCCCCATTGCCCCTTTTTCCCTCAAAAAGGAAACAAAACTGGAGCAGTTTCCCCCTCCTCGGTGCCGTAGGGAAATGTTCGCCTCTCGCGTGGTTCTAAGTTGATGCTGCCCTGCAGGGTCTTTACGCGTGTTCCGCTGCTGTCTCTCCTATGAACGTGTCTGTGAGCACCTTCAGGGAGCAGAGTCTGGGCCTGGGGAAAGCCAACCAGGTAAAGCAGAGAATGAAAACACAGGAACACACAGCAGCTGGGACAGAGGCCATAGAGGCAGAGAATGGAAACACAGGAGCACACAGCGGCTGGGACAGAGGCCATAGAGGCAGAGAATGGAAACACAGGAGCACACAGCGGCTGGGACAGAGGCCATAGAGTCTGGCTGACAGGCACCCATCGTTCCTGTGGGGAGAACTCAGATCTCAGAAGCTCATGCATTTCAGAGCAACGTCAGGAGCCACACATGAAAACCAGACCTGCGCTCCCGCGACTGGGGACCACCTCACTAGGCTGCGCCTCCTGAGGGCTAAGGTACCTCCCAGAAGCCCCGCTGTTCCCCCTGTGTTCCTATAATAGGAGCAAAGAGAGGCTGATGTCTCTTTGGAGGTCCAAACTCATTTTGACAAAGAATAGGAAGGCAGTTAAACAGGGAAATAGCGTTTTTTTTGTTTGTTTTTTGTTTTTTGGGTTTTTTTTTTTTTTGGCGGAGTCTTGCTCTGTCGCCAGACTGGAGAGCAGTGGTGTGATCTCAGCTCACTGCAACCTCCACCTCCCAGGTTCAAGTGATTCTCCTGCCTCAGCCTCCAGAGTAACTGGGACTACAGGCGCCCGCCACCACGCCTGGCTAATTTTTGTATTTGTAGTAGAGACGGGGTTTCACCATGTTGGCCAGGATGGTCTCGAACTCCAGACATCATGATCTGCCCACCTCGGCCTCCCAAAGTGCTGGGATTACAGGCATGACCCACCGCGCCCAGCCGGAAGCATCATACAATCTATAGCACACTAGACACTCAGTAAATGCAGCTGGGATTGCAATGCATGGAAGCAGCTCCCTGGAGAAAGTCGGAGTTCCCTGGAAACCACACTGGTATTGGCCCGGGGGGTCGCTGAGTGCGGGGGCAGCTCTGGCCTGGAAACCACACTGGTATTGCCCAGGGGAAGTCGCTGAGTGCGGGGGCAGCACTCACCCAGTTGCACATCGTGGTGGCCGAGCCCCACCTGTCCAGACCCGACATCCCAGCTCCTGAGGCTGCAGGAGAACAGATGTGGCTTGCTCCAGCGTCTGGTAAAACCACCGCTCCTCTCTTGGTGCTTTCTCAGGTTTCATTGTGCATTTTGAGCTGTGCCTCTGATTCTTTGGGTCAAAGCGAGGGAGGAAAAAGAACAGAAGAAGAGATCACAATGAGGCAAGGTCCCAGGGCTGACAGAGAAAGGGGCCACCCTTGCTGGTGTTTCTCCACCACAGTCTCTTTAAAAATCGAGCATGGGCCGGGCACAGTGGTTCATGCCTGTAATCCCAGCACTTTGGGAGGTCAAGGCAGGCGGATCACCTGAGATCAGGAGTTTGACACCAGCTTGTCCAAAATGGTGAATCCCTGTCTGTACTAAAAATACAAAAATTACCTGGATGTGGTGGCACGCACCTGTAATTCCAGCTCCCCAGGAGGCTGAAGTAGGAGAATCACATGAAGCCGGGAGGTAGAGGTTGCAGTGAGCTGAGATCGCACCACTGCACTCCAGCCTGGCCAACAAAGAGAGACTCTGTCTAAAAAATATAAAATAAAATAAAATAAGAAATTGAGCATGGTGTGAGCATGACAGCTTGAGGTTTAACACCAAGAGCACATTACGATATGGAAGGAACATCACGTAGTAAAATCCTAAAAGACCAGATTCAGAACGTCGCTCTCAGCTCACTAACTAGGAGACTTTAAATAAGACCTTTGGCCTTTCTAAGCCCAGTCATCACCCCCTATAGAAGAGGGATAACTGCCTAGCTCGGGGGGTTCTTATCGATAAAAGACATAATGTCTGCAAAACTCCTAACGTGTCAGTATTCCTGAGGTGAACACTCTGTTGCGTGTGTGAGTTTGCATTTTGCTTCTTCCTCCTAAGGTAAAACTGAATTTTTTTACTAACAGTGCCAGGCTTCGAAGGCTTAATTTGCACCACAGCTGTCTCCTGTCCTTCCAAATTTTCTTTTTGTTTGTCCTGCCAAAATGAAGTTGTTTACAAAGATACGTGGTTTCTGTTTGCTTTGACGCCGCCTTGTGGCAAGTCTCAGAAATTGCATGTTTCCCTGGCCCAGCAAATTGAGCAAAGACTGTGTTGGGTGCATCTTAAATTTCTTTATAATTCTCCTTGGATCTACTTTCAGATGATTCCTCAAGGCAAAGTCTATTTTTTCTAAATTATGAAGTAAACTTTAGCATGTAAATATTGAGGTAAGAGTAGCGGGTAGCATTTTTATATTGGAAATTAGTAACAGATGACAAAATTCTGTTTGCAACTTGATCTTTATTTTCAGAAATGGGGACAAGCACATCATCAAAACAGATATTTATCATAGCATTTATAGTCATCCCATAAGACGAATCATCTTGACTTTGCAACTTTTCATTGGATCCTCACAAGAAGCTTGTAAAAAGCGGGCCAGATGTGATTCCTGTTTCTCACAAATTTCTCATTTGTGAAGTGAGTGGGTTAAAGGGTCCTCCTGAAACTATGCAAGAAGGGATTAAGCCAAAAGTAGAGCCCGTGACATTTTATATGGTCAGCAAAACTGTTGTGCTGCTGTTGATATTGTTCTTCTGTTTGTTTAGCAAGTCTGCCTTAGAGACACTGCACAGCACCCCTGGACCTCACTTAGCACTGATGTGTCTCCCAGGAGGGGGCCCAGGGGGACGGAGGGTCAGAGATGGGCTTGCCATGCACATCAATCTGTCCCATCTAAAAAAGCTCACCAACATCAAATAATGCGGCTTTCCTAGAAAATATTGGAATGTCTGGGTTTTTTTTTTTTTTTTTTTTTTGTGAGACAGTCTTGCTCTATCACCTAGGCTGGAGTGTGGAGGCATGATCTTGGCTCACTACAGCCTCCACCTTCTGGGTTCAAGTGATTCTCCCACCTCAGCCTCCCGAGCTGGGTAGCTGGGATTACAGGCATGTGCCACCACACCCAGCTAATTTCTGTGTTTTTAGTAAAGACGGGGTTTCGCCATGTTAGCCAGGCTGGTCTCAAACTCCTGACCTCAGGTGATCCACCCACCTCAGCCTCCCAACGTGCTGGGAGAATGGCTGGAATTGCAGTGTCATTTTCTTTCCAAGGCCATCAGTGCTACAATTCTGCCACTCATTCCAAAGGCCCATTAAAGAAGGAAGAGAAAAATTCCATTTGATATGAGTAGCGTCAACAACAAAATACCTTCTGCAGGTGGGTGGGTGGGGGTGTGTGTGTGTGTGTGTGTGTGTATTCACGTGTGTCTATTCACAGAGGCACCCAGCTAAGCCCGAACACATTACAAGGTAGAACAGATGTTCATCCCCAAAAATAGTCCGACTGTCTTGCTTTTAAGTGTAGTGCCTCAATCCTATTATTCCTTCTCCATTTTGTTTTGGCCAAAAGCAACTTGCCTGCAACTCATCCTTGGAGCAGAAGTCATGAATTGGCAAAGATTTTTTTTTCCCTCTTTTCCATTAAAAAAATTTTATGTGCCACTACTATGTCCTAGTCTTTTGTTTTTAATTGTGGTAAAAATGCACATAACAAGAAATTTACCATCTGAACTATTTTTGCGTACAGTTCAGTAATGTTAAAAATAGTGCCAGGTGTGGTTCATCCCAGCACTTTGGAGGCAAAGGTGGGTGGATCCCTTGAGGTCAGGAGTTCGAGACCAGCCTGATCAACATGATGAAACCCCATCTCTACCAAAAAGACAAAAATTAGCCAGACATGGTGGCATGTACCTGTAATCCCAGCTACTCAGGAGGCCGAGGCAGGAGAATTGCTTGAACCCAGGAGGCAGAGGTTGCAGTGAGCCAAGATTGTGCCACTGCACTCCAGCCTGGGTGACAGAGCAAGACTCCATCTCAAAAATAAATAAATAAAATTAAGTGTATTGTATAGTTGTGCAATCAGTCTCCAGAAGGTTTTCATCTTGAAAACCCAAAGCTCTGTCCCCATTAAACACTAGCCCCCCATTCCCCCTCCCCACAGCTGCTGGCAGCCACCATTCCACTTCCTGTCTCTAGAATTTAACTATTAGGTTGGTGCAGAAGTAATTATGGTTTTTGTCACTGAAAGTCAGGGCAAAAACCTCAATTAACACTTTAGGTACCTTATGTAAATGGAATCATTCAGTATTTGTCTTTCCCTGCCTGGCTTATTTCACTTCGCATAATGTTATCAGGGCTCACTCACTTAGCACGTGACAGGTTTCCCTTCGCCTTTAAGGCTGAATAATATTCCACTGTGCGGATGTACCACATTTTTTTTCAATGCCTTCCCTATCCCTCCTCCCCACCCTCCACCCAGACCCTGGCAACTGCCCCCTCAGCTTCTATAAATTCAATGTGTTTACATTTCACGTATAAACGAGATCTTGCAGTATTTGTTTTTCTGTGCCTGGCTTGCTTCACTCAACATAATGTTTTCCAGGTTCATCTACGTTGTTGCAAATGGAGATTTTCTCCTTTTTCAGGGCTGATACTCCCCTGTGTGTATATATAGCACAGTTTCTTTATTCATTTATCCACTGATGGACACTTGGATTCCATATCTTGGCTATTGTGAATGATGCTGCAATGAGCAAGCGAGTGCAACTGTCTCCTCTACCTACTGGTTTTATTTCCATTGGTAATTTACCCACCAGGACATTTCCCTTATTTTTTCATCCATGGATGGATCCTACCATGCACCATCTCAGAGAAGCTTAGGCACAGTTTGTTGGGATGTCAGGCACTGAGCAGAATGGCATGTGCCCTCTAACTCCTAACGTCCAAAAAGGAATTCATTGAAAGATGAACATACAAAGCCTTTTTTGCCAGAAGAGTGGGTTGGTGAAAGGATAGAAATCTTTCAAAATATTAGGTAGGTTTCCAGACTTTAAATCTTCCTCCCTAACAGATAGACTCAGACCCCGCTATCAAGCTGTAGGTAGTTCTGAGAGATCTCTCATTTCTAGATTTGAGTGCTTTGGGGTTTTTTTTGTTTTTGAGACGGAGTTTCTCTTGTTGAGACGGAGCCTCGTTGCTTGTTTTTGAGACAGAGCCTTGTTGCCGAGGCTGTAGTGCGGTGGCATGATCTTGGCTCACTGCAACCTCTGCCTCCCAGGTTCAAGCAATTCTCCTGCCTCAGCTTCTCGAGTAGCTGGGATTACAAGCGCCCACCACCATGCCTGGTTAATTTTTGTATTTTTAGTACAGATGGGGTTTCACCATGTTGGCCAGGCTGGTCTCAAACTCCTGACCTCAGGTGATCCAGTCGCCTCGGCCTCCCTAAGTGCTGGGATTACAGGGGTGAGCCACTGCACCTGGCCTAGATTTGAGCACTTTGCTATCCTCGGTTCTCTTTCCCGGCACAGGACACAATTGGATTCTGCCTATCGGTGATTACAGTTGTGCCTCCTGAACTGAACAGTCATAGAGAGCCAGGCTTTAAGGAAGGGAACTGTCCAGATGGCCTCTTTGGATGCTTGATTACTACAGAGAATTTATGTAAAGACTCAGGACAGTACAAGTCAGCAAAGCACAAAGGCTTGGTTTCGAGGCTTACACCAGTGCCGGTGAAGAACTTAGACACATATCAGCTTTCTTAGGTTCAATATCTGCCATGTAAGTTCTCATGTCACTGATGGGAAAATAAAAACGAATGGCATCGTTTCATTGTTTCTTTACAACCAGAGGAAAAGTACAAATTGAAATGAGAAGTGTTTGTTCGGACTCAAACTCAAAAATGTCAGCATTGTGTAGACATTGCTATCCAGTCATTGGCTTCTGAAGAGAGAGTTTTCAGGGTGATCTTGATTGCAGCCACCCACCAGCCTCCACCATTTACTGAGTGGCCTTGGGACGCTCTGGAAGGGTCGTCACTCCTCAGCCTCATTCCTATTAATTTCGTGTCTGCCTTTTGGCTGTGCAGATCTTGCTGGGTCAGAGATACAACCACTCTGTGGACTGGTGGTCCTTCGGGGTTCTCCTTTACGAGATGCTGATTGGCCAGTCGCCTTTCCACGGGCAGGACGAGGAGGAGCTCTTCCACTCCATCCGCATGGACAATCCCTTTTACCCACGGTGGCTGGAGAAGGAGGCAAAGGACCTTCTGGTGAAGGTAAGAAGTGAAGCCAAGAGTGTCTTCATCAGATGAGCATTAGGTCTTCTGGTCGGTTTTTGGTTCCTCTTAGATTCCAACTTGCACGTGGCAAACAATGATTATATGGAACTGGGTTTAAATGGGATATGCGCCATCTGTGTTTTAATAGAGGCACCAATATTATAAGCATTAAATGTCAAAAAGAGGGTAAGATAAACCCTCATGTGCATCAGTTATAAAATAAGGGCCCAGGAACCAGTTCCATGACCTTGAATACCGTCACCTGGAGATGCAGTTGGTTCATTAAACAAGCACTTGGTATGACTTAAAACTCAATCTTCTAGCTACTTGGGAGGTTGAGGCAGGAGGATTGTTTGAAGTTGGGAGTTTGAGGTCAGCCTGGGCAATGTGTCGAGACCCCTGTCTCCAAAACAATGAAGAAAAAAGAAAAGAAAAGAAAAAAAATGGGCATTTAGGCCGGGTGCGGTAACTCACACCTGTAATCCCAGCACTTTGAGAGGTCGTGAGTGAATCACCTGAGGTCGGGAGTTCAAGACCAGCCTGACCAACATGGAGAAATCCTGTCTCTACTAAAAATACAAAATTAGCCAGGAGTAATGGCACATGCCTGTAATCCAGCTACTCAGGAGGCTGAGGCAGGAGAAAATGGGCATTTATGTTATATAGAGGTTTTTGGTTTTTGTATTTTTTTTTTAACTCAGTCTTTTGTTTCCCTTAGTTCTTATTAGAAATATTCCATCCGGTTCATCTTCCCCTGCCTCTGCTTGAAAACTTAGACAGGATGTACGACTTTTTGGCCTACTCTTAGATAAAAGACAACCTGTTATCACTCTTACGTTATGAAACACTGTCTCAGTGGGACAATTAAAACCATCCAGTCCAAGATGTTATTCATCGCATTTTTTTTTTTTTTTTTTTGAGACAGAGTCTCACTCCCCCACCCAGGCTGGAGTGCAGTGGCATGATCTCGGCTCATTGCAACTTCCACCTCCCAGGTTAAAGCGATTCTCCTGCCTCAGCTTCCTGAGTAGCTGGGATTACAGGTGTGCACCACCACACTTAGCTAAATTTTTGTATTTTTAGTAGAGGTGGGGTTTCACCATGTTGGCCAGGCTGGTCTCGAACTCCTGACCTCAAGGGATCTGCTTGCCACGGCCTTCCAACGTGCTGGGACTACAGATGTGAGCCACCATGCCCAGCCTCATCACATAAATTTTAGTTTTAAATCTGGGATTCCGGCTTCCTTCCCTCTGCTCGGAGCTCGTGATTGGCAGCTGCTCACTACTGGAGGAGAGAGTGTTGTCCCGCTCTCGCTGACTGTGTTCTTGTTCTCTTCCTCTCTAACTCCTGAGTTTCTGCTTCAGACCTTACGGGGTAGAAGCCGAGAGAGGAAGGAGGATGAGCAGAAAGGACAGTTCTTATTCAGCTGGCGGCCTCCTACCCCTGAACTGGAGGATGGCTGAAGCTGAGACTTCAGGGAGGCACTCTACCAGGTTCTGCAGAAATACGTATCCTTGCAGACGTGTTTGGCTGAAACCCTTGAGATACGGGCATTTAATCCAGTCCCTAGCCTACATACTGTACCAAAGCTGATTCTGCAAGACTCTCTCACTGTTGGTTTCCTGCCCAGCAGATTGTCTTGAGCAGTGTACCAGTCTGTTCTTGTGCTGCTGTAAGGACATACCTAATACTGGGTAATTTATAAAGGAAAGAGGTTTAACTGACTCACAGTTCTGCATGGCTGGGGAGGACTCAGGAAACTTACAATCATGGCAGAAGGCACCTCTTCACAGGGCAGCAGGAGAGAGAATGAGGGCCAAGTGGGAAGGGGGAAGCCCCTTATGAAACTATACTCTCACTGTCATGAGAACAGCATGAGAGGAAAACCGCCCCCATGATTCAATCACCTTCCATCAGGTCCCTCCCATGACGCATGGGGATTATAGGATTATAATTCAAGATGAGATTTTGGATGGGGACACAAAGCCAAACCTATATTAACCAGTACAATTGACCTTTGAACAGCTTGGCAGTTAGAGGAGCCAACCTCCTATGCAATGACAAATCTGCATATAGCTTTTGAGTCCCCAAACTTAACCACCAATAGCCTACTGTTGACCAGAAGCCTTACCAATAACATGAAGTCAATTAACACATGTGTTGCCTGTTATATATATGATATACTATATTCTTACAATCTAGGAAGCTAGAGAAAAGAAAATTTTGTTAAGAAAATTTAAAAAAAAAATGTGTTTACTATTCATTAAGTGGAAGTGGATAATCATAAATATCTTCATCCTCATTGTCTTCATGTTGAGAGGACTGAGGAAGAGGGGGCATTGGTCTTGCTGCCTTAGGAGTGGCAGAGGCAAAAGAGGTGGAGGAGGTAGGAAGGAGGCGGGAGAGGCAGGCACACTCAGTATAAATTTGATTGAAAAAATTTACATATTAGTGGACCGGTGCAGTTCAAATCCAGGTTCACCAAGGGTCAACTGTACTTAAAATACCTACAGACCAGCTGTCCCCAACCTGCCCTACCCACTGTCCACTGGAAATATTGTTGACTTCTTCACTCTAACAAACTCTGAGAGTGCAGGCTATTACCATCTTAGCAGCAATCTCCAGAATTCACCATCAAAACAGAATTCAGTGCCCCATCCGTGGTAGCCCAGGATCCATCGAGAATACAGGCACAGTATTACCAATGGAAACTGGATTCTGAGAATCACAAGGTGTGAGCCAGGAGCTCCCAAGGCAAACCCATGTGGAGACATAGGAACACCTGAGAGCCATCATGAAAGCTCTGGACTCTAGACAGACTCAGAGTTGGCCTCTTTTGAGGATGCGAAATTCTCTCCACAGTGTATGAGTGTAGCAAGTTGTAGAATCAAATTAATCATGTCAATACAACATGCTAAATGCATAGAAGAATAATAAGGACCTACATATACTGAGCTGTCACAGCAAATATTTGGGTCAAAAAGACCCACCACTGTAATCAAGAGCCTAGCACATCTAGGCCGGGTGTGGTGGCTCATGCCTGGAACCCTAGCACTTTGAAAGGCTAAGGTGGGAGGATTGCTTGAGCAATCTGAAATTCAAGACCAGCCTGGGCAATATGGCGAGACCCCATCTCTACAAAAAAAATATAGAAATTAGCCAGGTGTGGTGGCTGGCGCCTACACTCTCAGCTACTCAGGAGGCTGAGATGGGAGGATCACTTGAGCCCACAAGGTGGAGGTTGCAATGAGCCGTGATCACACCACTGCACGCTAGCCTAGGTGACAGAGCAAGACCCTGTCCCCCCCTCAAAAAAAAAAAAAAAAAAAAGGATTCTAGCAAATCTAAAAGAAGTGGACCAAGAATGCAGGTGTTTTAGAAGAAACATTGTTTTTAATTTCTGGCATTTCATATGTCAGCTGGTTAAAAAATAATCATTTAGAGAAATAATTTTTAGCCTTGCTCGTGCTATGTTGAAAATGGGAATAGGAGAAGATCCTTCAACGTTGGAAGCTATCCATGGGTTCTAAATTAAAAACTAGAAAAATATTAGCAGGCTTATCTTTTTTCACCAATCTACTTTTTTGCTTTTGAAGAAGGACTTAGAATTAAATGTAAAGGGAATACACTTCCACCTCTCTAATAAAAGTGACAACTTGTCTTGGGCATTAGAAACTTGGAGGCAACTCCAGGGCTCTCCCTGGAAAATCAAGATCTTGAATCTGAGAAGTGCTGACAGAGCCCTCACAAGATCCCCAGCCCAAGGGTAAAGGAGCAAGGTGTTTAAAAATTTGAGCCACTTCCATTCAGCTTTCACTTTCTGACTGTGATCCAAACAAGCAATAACTTAGAAAACTCCCTCAACAACCAATTAAAGGCACTTTTAATGACCAAACACAGATAAAATGAAAGCTAATCTCAAAATTAACCAATTTTTTAAAAAAGGCTGACAACAGTAAAAATAAGTTAGTAGGGACTGGGCGCAGTGGCTCACCCCTGTAATCCCAGCACTTTGGGAGGCCAAGAGGGGCAGATCACAAGGTCAGGAGATCCAGATCATCCTGGCTTACACGGTGAAACCCCACCTCTACTAAAAATATAAAAAAATTAGCCAGGCGTTGTGGCAGTCGCCTGTGGTCCCAGCTACTCGGGAGGCTGAGGCAGGAGAATGGCATGAACCCGGGAGGCAGAACCTGTAGTGAGCTGAGATCGCATTACTGCACTCCAGCCTGGGCAACAGAGAGAGATTCCATCTCAAAAAAATAATAATAATAATTTAAAAATAGTAATAATAAGTTAGTGGGATCTGGATATTAAGTTATTTTATATAAAGGCAGGTTCGAACATTATTACAGTTGCTACATTTGTAGCAATCAATGTAGCAATCATAATCATGAACTCAGTGTGAAATGTGTCAGCTTGGGCTCCATAACAAGACACCACAGACTGAGTGTGGGTTAAACAACAGACATTTCTCTCTCACAGTTTTAGAGGCTGAAAGTCCAAGATTAAGGTCCAGCAGCGTCAGTTCCTGATGAGGACTCTCTTCCTGGCTGGTAGACAGCCGCCTTCTTGTTGTGTCCTTACAGCAGGGAGAGAGAGAAACTCTGGTCTCTCTTTCATATGAGACTTCTAGCCCTGTTGGATCAGGACCTTACCCCACGACCTCATTTAACCCTAATTATCTCCAGAAAGGCCTTACCACATGTGCATTTTGAGGGGATGCCATTCAGTCCAAAGCATGAGGCTGCACTGCAAAGCCTGGGCCATCAAAACCCACTGGAAAAAAAGTGAGCGCAAGGCTTGGTCTGTACAACCCAAGGCGTGAGGGCACCTCCAGACTCAGGGGCTGCCTCCAAGTGAGTCCCAAGGTGGGGGTCCTGGAGGGAGAGTCACAATCCTTCAACACCCCTCATGGCCCATAAATGCCAGCCTCCCCCTGTGCTTCCCAAATCCAGCCTACCCTGAGGATGTGCAATGCTTCAGACCAGCATGGAGGGTGAAGGAGGGGCAGAGGTAACCAGAAGCAACTCCGTGGAGAGAACTTGGAAGTGATGATTTCCAAGGAGAGAAAGACTGGGTGGGAGGAAAGGATTCCTTCCAGTTGGAGGAGAAAAGGTGAAAAGCCATGTGCTGGAATCCTACTCAGCAATGAAAAGGAACACACTATTGATCTATAAAACAACTCAAGGCATTGTGCTGAGTGCAAAAAGCCAGTCTCAAAAGATCACGTACTCTCTGAGTCCACTGACATAACTTCATTGAAATGGCAACACCATAGACATGGAAGTCAGATTAGTGGTTGCCTGGGGTTGGGGTGCTGGGGACAGGAGGGTGGGCGTGACTCTCAGGGTGCAGCACAGGCAGATCTTTGCAGTGATGGAACAGTTCGTATCTTGCCTGGCGTGGAGGTTGCCCATATCTGCACATGTGATAAAATGGCGTAAGTAGTATATACACACATGGTACCGGTGCCAGCTCCTAATCTCATGCTATCATTATGTGAGATGCAATCATTGGGAGAAATAGGGTGAAGGGCCCAGGACATCTCTGTACTGTCTTATCAACATCCTGTGAATCTATGATTATTTAAAAACAAAACTAAATCTAAAGCTAAATGCCTTGCAAACACCAAAATAAAAAGTCATCTGCAGTGTTTCAGTGGCAAGAGAAAGAGTTACCACAAGAGAAGAAAATAAATTTGCTTGAATAGAGCAGAAACTGAGATAATAAAGGATAAAGAAGAAAACAGGAGGACTGGTGGGTGAAAGAGGTCCTTTTCTTTTTTAAGACAGAGTCTCGCTCTGTCACCCAGGCTGGAGTGCAGCGGTGCAATCTCAGCTCACTGTAGCCTATGCTTCCCAGGCTCAAGCGATTCTCCAGCCCCAGCCTTCCATGAAGCTGAGACTACAGGTGCGTGCCACTGACACCCAGATGATTTTTACATTTTTTGTAGAGACGGGTTTTGCCATGTTCCCCAGGCTGGTCTCAAACTCTGGAGCTCAAAGCAATCTGCCCGCCTCAGCCTCCCAAAGTGCTGGCATGAGCCACCATTCTCAGTCAAAAGGGGTTCTAAATGAAGCTTGTCCAACCCATGCCCTGCGTACAGCCCAGGATGGCTTTGGATGCAGCCCAACGCAAATTCCTAAACTTTCTGAAGACATTATGACATTTTCTGTGATTTTTGTTTTAGTTCATCAGCTGTTGTTAGTGTTAGTGTATTTGATGTGTGGCCTGAGACAATTCTTCTTCCAATGTGGCCCAGGGAAGCCAAAAGATTGGACACCCCTCTTCTGAGTTGACATAGAAGAGTTTGGACTTGTTATTTCCCATGTGAGTTAGTAAAACTTCCATGAGCCTTCCCTCACGCACATTCTTGCAGTTGGGCTGATAAAATTAATTTCCATTATGCAATCTGCTGCCCATAAATGGGCTTCCAGCTTTATCTCTATTCCTCCTTTGCTTTGATCCAACAGCCCCCACATTCTTGAGCCCCATTTGTTACAAAAATAAAAGGTAATGCCATTTCCCAGAAATGTCCTCCAGGGAATTTGACAAAATGTCATGAAACCTAGAAGTCATAGGTCCTCTGGAAAAGCTGAGGATAGCAGCATTTCGTGGCATCTGTGACAGCAGCAGTGCCAGACCTGTCGCCGTTGGCCCTCCTAGGGCATGGATGCATGTCGTGCACTGAACAATTGCACCCTGGGAGAGGCTGTGCCCCAGCAAGAATTCCAGTGGGGACGCTGCTGTCCAGTTGATGATTGCCAAAGAAACACCCTTTACTTCCTCATTTATCCATCCAGGATGTCCTGTCCATTTGTTTGAAAATGACGGGAAACTAATGATCTGGAACATAAATATCTCTTCCTTTCATAGAAAGACATATCTGAGGAGCGACTGAAGAGGGAAGGCAGGTTCCAGGTACAATCTGTCAGCGCCGCTGCTGGCTGTCCTCCGCAGCCTGGAGCTGCTTTCCTGCACAGACTGTCCAATAAACTTAAACAAATTTCAACTACATCCTGGCTATTTTTTTCCCATCAATATAAACCTCCATCCTGACAGCTTTTATGAACAAAATCAAGTCTTCAAGAATTTTATTTCCTCAGTGCAGCTTTCCAGGAGCGGAGCTTTCAGCCTGACCCCCGTCCCGTGAGGTCACCTGTCATCCTAAGGACCTCAGTGAGTCGAGTGGCTGCAGGGCAGAACATATACTAATTTACCATTCTGTGCAAAACTGGAAAGAATATTGAAGCTCAGAGCTGGAGACCGTATGCTCTTCTCATTACACATTTTATTTTTTTAAATATATTTTTAAAATTTGCAGGTAAACATCCAAGCTCAGAAGGCCCATTGACATGATCCTCTTGGTACAAATGCCACATGTTCACTGGAAGAAATAGAATAGAAAACATAGCCTGCAGCACACGTGGCCCAGGCAGCTACTTCCAGCCTACTTTGCTGAAGCATCTCGTTAGAACGATGTGAGCGAGGTTTTGGCCTCTTCCTGAGACACTTATGCCATCTATCTAATCTCGTTTCATCCAAATGTCCTTAAGAAGTGGAGGTCAATCATTTAGTATCATTGTTTCAGGACATAGGGCAAGTCACATATTCCTTTTGCTTCCTTTTTTTTTGTTGTTGTTGTTGTTGTGTTTTTTTTTTTTTTTTTTTTTTTTTTTTTTTTTTTTTTTTTTTTTTTTGGAGTCTTGCTCTGTCACCAGGCTGGAGTGCAGTAGTGCAATCTCAGCTCACTACACTCTCCACCTCCCAGGTTCAAACAATTCTCCTGCCTCAGCCTCCCGTGTGGCTGGGGTTACAGGCATCCGCCACCACACCCAGCTAATTCTCGTATTTTTAGTAGAGATGGGGTTTCACTATGTTGGCCAGGCTGGTCTCGAACTCCTGACCTCAAGTTATCCACCTACCTCAGCCTCCTGAAGTGCTGGGATTACAGGCATGAGCCACTATGCCCAGCCTCTCTTTGCTTCTAAAACAACAATCAGCTTTTCCATGTGATGACTCCTGCTGTTTTATAGTTTGTATAAATGTATGGGGTGCGGGTGTCATTTCGTTACATGCATGGATTGCACCGTGGTGAAGCTGGGCTTTTAGTACCCACTCCATTTTCTGAGTCTACAGAAAAATATATCTTACTGTGAACTTGGTGCTTCTTTTCTATGCTGAAAAGAGGCAACCGAGATAAAATGAGGATTGAAGATGCGTGATCTGCAGGTAAACCAAGTGGAAAGACAGCTTATCCACTTCCTCAGCAGGCGTCTACTGAGCATCTATGTTGTGCACGGCACTACGCTAGCTTCTGTAAGGAACAGACGTGTCAATGGTGCCTGGCCTCCAGAGCTTACAGTCTAGCGGGAAAGAAGACAACCTTGAAAAAAGATACAATGTGCTAATCCTCCAGTGGAGGGAAGATGTTGTGTGGTGCCCAGATGAGAGATTATCCATCAGGATGAGTGGGAAGGAGGCCACCTGTCATCAAAGTGCATAGCTCCTTTGAGGCTCAGCTTCCTCAGCTGACAACTGGGATGATAAATTTGTTTTTCTTAGAATTTGTTTTAAAATCATGGAGGCATCTGGCACAGTGCCTGCCTCTCAAACAACATTGGTTGGAGTGGATGATGTATCAATCTTAAGAATCATGAAAGATGCGAATGATGTATGATGGTGTCATCAATTCTGAATATGACTTGAACAGAAGAGAGAGAGCTCCCTGTCAGTGGAGGTAATCAAAGTTTCACAAGGAAAAGGGGGTGAAAGCTGAGCCCTGAAAGATAAGGCAGAATTTAAAGATGAGGGGAGGGAAACGGGAGTCTACTAGGGGAGGGTATCTCATGGCAAGATGGAAATGTCATTAGTGAGGGACAGAGACAGGAAGACAGGTGGTGTCTTCTGTGAGCAGAAGTGTCTGGACTAGAGAGGGTCCAGGGAATGGAAGGTCCCGTGAGTCAGCGTCAGACTCCAGAGAGCCTCGAATGCCAGCCGAGGGCCTGAGGATGTCAGAACTCACCAGACCTTAGAGATCACCTTGTCTAGCCCTTCATTTACACACGAGGAAACTGAGACTCAGAAAACTTACCCGCGGCGACGTGGGTAGTCAGTCTCTCGGATGACTGTCATGTTATGTCCACCATGCAGTGGCTTTCTAATTGGGTACTTTGGAACCCCAAGTTTCCCTAGCGAGTCCTCAGTGGCCCCCATATAGTAAGCGGGAGAGAGGAAGTTGAGACTGTGCCAAGGATTTGCCAGTCAGATACACCGGGTGATTGCCCAAACATTTCACCCGGAACTTTAAAAGAGATTCCCTTACTCTTTTAAAAAAGGGAGAAAACTTCACTTTACAATAGCATGTTGTTTGGTCTTTACATTTTTTTGGAAGAACAGAGCCTTTGAAGATTTTCAAGTACTAAGATAATGTAAGTGAAGCACTATCTCAGAACAGGCGGGCTGGCTATGTTTATGAGCAGTAAAAACAAGAGGCCCTTGCAATTGAGATGTGAATGGAGGTCAAGTCCTTGTGAAAGCCTCCTGGAAAATCACTGCATTCCACCATGTTTTCTGTTTTAAAGAACCTTAGGCTCCTTAAAATGCCCTACAACTCGTGGTGACTTCATCAATAAACATCTAGCTGATGTAAGAATAACCGGTAACTACTCCAGACACCCAGGGGACCTGTTACTTTTCTAAGTTAATGTTTAGACTCTCCTGTTTCTTAATGCCCTTGACAGGTTTTATTTAAGTTTGAAAAATATCCAAGTTTCTTTCCTGTCTTGCCAGTGTTCATTTTGAAAGAACAGGAGAAGGAACAGCGCAAAGAGGAATGTACATATGTGCCAGCTCAGAAATTATTAGATGGACCTTGAATTAAATATTACTCCTCCAGCAGGTTTGCAGGAGCTGAGGGTAATTCTCTTCACTCAGATGCCTTGTAGAGTCCAAAGCTGACTGCTAGGACTAGTTTCTATTGTACCTGAGTCCCCACAATGCTGGAATCATTCTAAGAATGCAGCTTTGTAAGAAATGAGACTCGATTGATGGATAATCGATCAAATGACAAATTATCACTGACTCTATGCTATTGGGTTTAACAGACCAGGAGTTATAGTGCACAAATGCATGCATGTGATCATGTACATGTGTGTATATGTGTGTGTATGGCTGTCTGTGTGCCTGGGCTTACATTTGTGTGTGTTAGTGTGTGTGTATGTGTTCATGTCTGTGTGTATGCATTTATATACACCTGTCTGCATGTGTATGCACGTGTGTGTTCATGTGTATGTATGTCTGTGTGCACGTGCTCACACTTGTGTGCCAGTGTGTGTGTGTTTATGTCCATGTGTGTATGCCATCACATATGCCTGTCTGTGTGTGTGTGTGTGTGTGTGTGTGTTGCTGTCTCATTAATCATCACATCAGGAGGGCACTTGGCTCACTTTACAGGTGAGGAAACTGACTCAGGTCTGTCAGTTGCCTAAGGTCCCATCAATAACACGGGGCAAAGCCGGTTTCCAATCAGGTCTATGCACCTCAGAAGATAACGTGTCAGGCTCCAGCAAATTTAGAAAGGCTCCTTCAAGGGAGGGTGTCAGGACCAGGTTGACTTTAGTCAGTCCTGATGAAGGTGAGTAGAAAAGTGAGGTTAGAAAAGAAGGGGCTGGTGCACTGGGAAGCACCACGCCCTCCTGACACAAAAGGCTCATCCCTGGAGACCTCAGGGCTGCTCCTCTGCTCCCTTTCAGCTCTTCGTGCGAGAACCTGAGAAGAGGCTGGGCGTGAGGGGAGACATCCGCCAGCACCCTTTGTTTCGAGAGATCAACTGGGAGGAACTTGAACGGAAGGAGATTGACCCACCGTTCCGGCCGAAAGTGGTAAGGACTCGCTCATGGGCCGCTTGGTGTCAGCCACTCTCCCTCCACTCAGGGCCATCTGCCTGTCCAAGTCACCGCAGCTGCCCACCCCTGCCGGAGCTCCGACTCCCCACCGGCCCCAGTCTCCAGGAGGAATGCACTTCTCTAACACATGTCACTGGGCTGGTGGGGCAGGGAGGGGAGGTCACTCTTGTTTGCAAAATTTAACCTCTGTCATCAAGATGCACCTGCATGAAGAATGGATTGCTGTGTGCCCATGCCTTAGGTTGAATATGAATTTGTGAGGATGACTGTTAAACAAAACGGGTTTTTGCACATGGCGCATACCTACTTAATGGTCCGGTCTGGGTAACCCAAACTCGGACATAAACCCTGCATCCTACATCAGGAATTTTGGAGCTGTTTTTTCCACGATGTTTATTAAAGTATCTGTAAAGTGCTCATGTAATTACATTTCCTGACGGCAACTGTTAGGTGTTCTTTGGTTTAAGGGAAAAACTAACTAAACTGGTGCTTTAAAAAAGATAGGTCTGTACATTTCCATATCCATCCTCACTGGCAAAAGTCATTAAGCTACATCAGCAAAGGCAGAATGACCTGGTTTACCTGCGAGATGGGCCACCATAAAGTGAAGTCAAAAATAAAGCAAGGTTGGGCTGGGCATGCTGGCTCACACCTGTAATCCCAGCACTGTGGGAGGCCGAGGTGGGTGGATCACCTGAGGTCAGGAGTTCGAGACCAGCCTGGCCAACTTGGGGAAACCGTGTCTCTACTAAAAATAAAAATAAAAAATTAGCTGGCATGGTTGTGGGCACTTGTAATCCCAGCTACTCGGGAGGCTGAGGCGGGAGGATTGCCTGAGCCCAGAAGTTTGAGACTAGCCTAGACAACATAGCAAAACTCCATCTCTACAAAAAATACAAAATTAAGTGGGATTGGTGGTGCATGCCTGTAGTTCAAACTACTCAGTAGGCCAAGACAGGAGGATCACTTGAGCCCAAGAGGATGCAGTGAGCTGGGATCACACCGCTGCACTCCAGCCTGGTGACAGAGTGAGACACTGTCTCCAAAAATAAAACTTTTTAGAAAAACAACAAAAAAAAGTCATTAAGAAAGCACATTTTAAGTTATGAATATCACAATTTCTAAAAAAACTAATTTTTAAGAGTGGAGCAAAGTGGTGGGTTTGCCAGCCTTAGCCATTCCCCGTGATTGCTGGGAATACAGGAGTGATTGCCCAGGTAGACATGGGCCATCTGTGCACTAAAGGGGGCCAGGCTCATGGACTTCCCAACAGAGTCCACCCCGAGAACGCACAGGCTATTAGTCGTGATAGTGAATGGCCAGAAGAAGCAGGTGCATCTCATTCCCAGGGCAAGAATAGTTGTTGTCAACATCTGTCCCAACCTCCAGAGACGTTCCAAGGGCCCAACAGGCCGGCCTCAAGCACTCTAACTATTTGTGACAGTACGACATCTAATACGTGGGTTAGTCATTTGTGATAAAATAAACATTTTACCTTGTTTTTAGCTATCAGGACTATTAAACCATGTCTCACCTTCCACTGCAGATTAAAAGCGACTTAATATTTTGCACATAAAAATCAAAACTTGGATCTAAGCTTACCCTAAAGGACATTCCCAGTTCTGCCAGTAGGAAACTTTCCCTGACCTGTGATCTGAGCTGCCGCTGACCTCACAGCCCCAGGGCCCTTGGCAGGTGGGAGGGGCCTGACTCTTAATTTCGCTTCTCTGTGCTCATAGGACGTTCTGTTAATCATGGTTGTTCTCAATCTCGGGACACTGAATTGAACGCCATACTGAACAGCATGTATGAAATAGATGCTTGCTTTCCCTTTCTCTGTCGTTTTGTTTGGTTTTGGTTTTTTTGCCATGAAAACCAATGGGTCAAGTGGTCTGAAAGGACTCTGTCCCAGTCTGTGTTGTCTAAAAAAGACAGCCCAAGATGTTTACTAATAAAATACAAGGGCAGGGGACTGACAACAGCCAAGAATGTCCATAAAAGAACAGGAATATGTAATTGTGAAAATCCTTCTCTCTTCCCATCCCTCCGTTCATACCCCCTCACTCCCTCTCCCCACCACCCTCCCTTATCCCCACCTTGTGTTCCATGAAAACTAAAAAGACAGAGGTCAAATTCAGGCGGATCACTTTTTCAAAGGTTGCCAACCCTGCTTCATGTAAACCATTAATTAGAAACATTAGATCCCATTTGAATGTCTACAGTGGTAGTCTTTCTGTGAATTTATGAATTTATATTATTATGAAGCCGAGGACACAGGATTGTAGCCATGTTCAATGAGAGCTGTGCATGGTCATCTATAGGCACTGCCCCTATTTAGTGTCTCTGCACATGCCAACTTTGCCATAAGTAGATCACAGCCTAGATAACAAAAGTGCAAATCATGAACTTACTGACTGATTTTGCTTCTCTTTCTTTGTTCCCTTAAACTCTGACCAAGAAATCACCATATGACTGCAGCAATTTCGACAAAGAATTCTTAAATGAGAAGCCTCGGCTGTCATTCGCCGACAGAGCGCTGATCAACAGCATGGACCAGAACATGTTCAGAAACTTTTCCTTCATGAACCCCGGGATGGAACGGCTGATATCCTGAATCTTGCCCCTCCAGAGACAGGAACGAATTTGCCTTCTCCCTGGGGACTGGTTCGAGACACTGCTTGGGTTCCTTTTTCAACTTGGAAAAGGAAAGAAACACTCAACAATAAAGGCTCAGACCCGTTCGCCCCCCACGTGACTTTTATCTGTAGCAGAAACCAAGTCCACTTCACTAACGACGATGCCCTGTGTCTCGTCTCCTGACATGTCTCACAGACGCTCCTGAAGTTAGGTCATTACTAACCGTAGTTATTTACTTGAAAGATGGGTCTCCGCACTCGGAAAGGTTTCAAAACTTGATGCTGAAATAAATTATGATTCTTCACCTGGGATCCAACTGCTGATCAATGAAATGCTTGTTGAATCGGGGGCAAACGGAGTACAGAAATCTCAAGACTGAAACGGCCCCATTGCCTGGTCTAGTAGCGGATCTCACTCAGCCGCAGACGAGTAATCACTAACCCGTTTTATTCTATTCCTATCTGTGGATGTGTACACGGCTGGGGGACCAACCCTGGATAGGTTTTTATGGGAATTCTTTACAATAAACAGAGCTTGTAACTTGAGATCTACAAATCCATTCATCCTGATTAACCATGAAATCCATGGTCAAGAGGACAGTGGAACGTGAGAGGGAAGGTCTGCTAGACACCTTCGCTGGTTATCTTGTCAAGATAGAAATGATATTTAGAGTTCCCCAAAGATAGTATCATTTCACCCTCGCCAGTGAAACCTTTCCATCCGCCCATTCTCAGCAGACTCCAGTGTCGGTGGAGTCGTTCACTGCCATCCTCACATTATAACAAGAAAATAAACGACGTGCATAAGTCTCCTGGGAAAAGAACCTCAACCGCTTCTCGTGCCATGACTGGTGATTTCATGACTCATAAGCCCCTCCGTAGGCATCATTCAAGATCAATGACCCGTGCATGCTGTTTGCAGCAGTCAGTCGAGTTTAATTAGAATTCCAACCATACATTTTAAAAGTATTTGTGCTGTGTGTATATTTTGATAAAATGTTGTGACTTAATGACAAACAGGTGGATGTGTAAAAATGGAATTTAAAAAAAAAAAAAAAGAGTCCTCTTAATCATTTACTTCCCCACTTGTCCCCCACAAGAACTTGCTTCTGCTGTGTCAGTCCTCAAAATGTAGCTAGCATTGAGATGATGTTCTATAATTGGGGGATTGGCTGGGCACAATGGCTCATGCCTGTAATCCCAGCACTTTGGAAGGCCAATGTGGGCCAATCACCTGAGGTCAGGAGTTCGAGACCAGCCTGGCCAACATGGTGAAACCCTGTCTCTACTAAAATACAAAAATTAGCCAGGTGTGGTGGCAGGTGCCTGTAATCTCAGCTACCTGGGAGGCTACCTGGGAGGCTGAGGCAGGAGTAGAGTAAGCCAAAGGGTGAGGAAGTCAGGTGACCTTAAGGCAATCGTAAGAAAAGCAAGTCTGCATGATATTCGGAGTCACTAGCCTACCTCATCACACGGCTGGAAATAACTTTAGATATTATATTTAAAATAGAATAATATAAGCAGACTGTTGACAGTCTGCAGGTGTCCTGGGACATTTTCCCGACTTCATGGAGCTCTTGTGATTTTTTTTAAATAGACACTCCCCTAAAATGACACTCCCCTAAAATGAACACTAGTAACCTCATTTAAGGAGATGGAGATGGGCACCATTCAGGTGTCTGGGCCCTTCGTTCTGAAAATAACACCATGACTACAGACCTCTAGTTATGTGAGAAGGCGACACTTGTCCTCCCCTTGCTCCAAATGAAAATGCTCACACATGTTTACCAAATTCGCCTGCTTAAAGGAGGGAGAGGGTCCTTCAAGGCCCTGGATGGGCCAGTGGAGAGCAGGGAGCCCCCTGTTCTGTTCTGATCTCTGCTTTGCATGTGCTGTGAAGCCCTGAACAAGGCATTTCATCTTTCAGGGCCTGCAAGTAATGGGTTGGTGAAGATGCTATCTAAAGTCCTTTCTCACTAGAGCACTTTCTGGTTCTAATCTGAATCAAAATCCTGCGAAGCTGAAAGGTCAGTGAGCAACACTTTCCACAGCAAACACTCATGGATTCCACACGCTGCAGGCCTGGGGGCAGCTCTACCCCACTTTCCTTTCCAACCATCCTCTCCTCACTCTGGGCTCCCACATACCCCTGCCACAGCACCTAACATCCTCCTGACACTCAGAGACCCCAACAGGACCTCCACCAGGAGACAAGTGAAGACTGTGGGCTCTTAGAAACAGGAACCAACACAACTTTTACCCCCTCCACCAGACCAAAATAATGTCTATTCATCATCTGATTTTGTTTGTTTTCTTTTTTTTTATTATTTTTTTGAATTAGAGACAGGGTCTCCCTATGTTTCCTAGGCTGGTCTTGAACTCCTGAACTCAAGTGATCCTCCTGCCTCAGTCTCCCAAAGTGCTGGGATTACAGGCCTCATCATTTGTTTTTAATAAATGTCACCTGTGTGAATCCATCAGATGACTAACAAGGTTACTATTTGCTTCGTATTTCTGAGTGTGAGAAGTACTTATTACTCCCTTCTATTCTTTCAGGGGTCCTCTGAAATTGCTTATTAATATCCCTATTTAATAGGGGAGAGGCCTGGCCAGGTGTGGTGACTCATGCCTGTAATCCCAGCACTTTGGGAGGCCAAGGTGGGTGGATCACAAAGTTAGGAGTTTCAGACCAGCCTGACCAACACGGTGAAACCCATCTCTACTAAAAATACAAAAATTAGCAGGGCATGGTGCCATGTGCCTGTAATCCCAGCTACCCAGGAGGGTGAGGCAGGAGAATCACTTGAACCCAGGAGGTGAAGGTTGCAGTGAGTTGAGATTATGCCACTGCACTCCAGCCTGGGCAACAGAGCAAGACTCCATCTCAAAAAAAAATAAAATAAAATAAAAAATAAGGGAGAGACCTGAGGCCTAGGGAGACCATAAAGGTTACACTAGAAGGTTGAGCAGTGGAGACTTGAACCCAGAACTCTTAGCATCAGATCTTGCTTCATTCCAGGGTACAGGGTTTCAGCAACATCCGTCCATTAGCATCTAATGATTATCATTCAGTAGAGTTTTAAGTGGACTCCCTAGTTCAGGGCCACACCTGGCTTACCCGTCCTGCTTCTAGGGAAAATGGCACGGGGGGCCAGCCTCTTCAATCCCGGTCCTCTCACCACCACTCCCAGTTCCCCTCCACAGTGTTCTTTAGCCTAGACTCAACCTTGCCAATAGAAATGAGAACTTCACCTTGGGGCGTAGTTAAAGGTTTTGGAAAAAGAGAGACCAGTGCTTCTTTTTGGAAGATATGGACTGAGAGTTTGGCTCTTTAGATAGATCCTTTACCACTTCTGCACGTGCTGACAAATGAGGCCTGAGAGCTTTTTGTGCACAAGAGGCTGGAGAGGCTGGCCAGAGAGAGAGAGACAGGCTCCCTGTGCAAGAGGGGCTGGCCACAGAGAGACAGAGCCTGGTGCACAAGAGGCTGGCCACAGAGAGAGGGCTCCCTGTGCACGAGAGGCTGGCCACAGAGAGAGGGCTCCCTGTGCACGAGAGGCTGGCCACAGAGAGAGCGTTGACCAGGGTTTTCTCAGATCCCGTCCAGCAAGACCACGCTTACGGGAGAGGAAGAAGTCACAAACTAGCCAGAGAAGAAGAAATGCCTTTGTTACATTATAAAAGTGCAGGCAGGGGTCCGAGCTCTCAGAGCCTCTGTCTCCGATGGACCCATCAAGGATGGCCACGAGAGGAAGTGTCAGCCTTAAACACCCATAGACCCGGAACATCCCAGAACCCACTCACAACAATGCAAATCAAGGAAGCCTTCTCCTGCCACCTCTCTCCTCTTTCTCTGTCCTTTCCCAGCTTGGGGGAGGGAGCAGAAAGCACGGTCATCGGAAGGAGGGGACTGAGCATGGGCGGATGGAAAATGTGAAGATGCTGACCACGTGCCTTCCCCACTGCAAGCCACCAGCACTGCCCTCTTGAACTAGATGAGAGGACAGGGTCAACTTTAAATCGGTTTTCAATTATTCATGGCACTGCACATGTAAGTTGCAGAAATGAGTCTTGAGGGAGGACCTGAAGGACGTGTCTAATGTCACCGGAAAGGTCACGGGACCTTTGAGATTTCAGCCGAAGTTTGGAAGAACGAGCCCACAGAGCAGGTCTCAGTGGATGGTGGGCGCAAATAATAAAGGTGTTGGTTTGGTTTGGCTTTGTCCTGAGAATTTTGCTTGTTTACACACAGACAAGCCCTAGAGCGACAGCGATGTTGCTCTTGGTGCCACAGCTCCACAGGAGATTTCTTGCACGTGGGGGACCACGTTCTTTACCACCGAGCCTGCCACCCTGGCAGACACTCCGCCATCATGCGCATTTGTTGAGTGAGTGGGTGAATAGGATGTGGGTGAGCACCTGTCTACAATCCTCTGTCTGTGTGGCGCCTGGCACACGAGAATGCCTTGTGGAAACCGCTTCGTCCTACAGGCACTACAGGGTTAACCGGACTTGGGTGTCAGGTCCTCTCTCCTGAAGAATTTTAGACAGAGGCAGAAATAGTTGACGAAGAGAAAAGGCATTTGGTAAAGGCTACAAGGCAGCCAAAGGGATGGGCAGCAGAAGCCAGGAGGTAGGGGCGGTCACAACAGCAGAGACACAGGGTCATCCTGCCACCGCAGTGTGGGTGACTCAAGGAGGGCTAAGACCAGCAACTTCCAGTAAGTTGCTCTCACTTCTCCGGAGTTACTGAGGAGTCCCCAAGGTGCTGGGAGTCTTGCAGGCAGCCCTCCAGTAGTCCTGTGTTGTTCTCTCTGACTCAGGGAACCATCCTCATGGGCAGCAGCCCCCGGCCGAATGCAGTGGGGGGAATGAAGCCACTGGCTGCTCTCCTTCCCTCAGGGCCGTCTGCTCAGTCTCCTGGAGGGTCAGTGATGAGGGGAGGAGCCCCGACTTCCTTGTTTCTCCCTGTGTCCTAAATAAGTCCTGAACCCAAAGAGACTGAGTGTGTCCCTGGGGCATGCGTGTGCCTGTGTGTGTATATCAGAGCAAGACACCACACTGCTGTGAGCACCAGGCTGGCTGACTCATTGTTCCCTACATGCCTGATGTCTGCTCCTGCTCTAGGACTTTTACTCATTCTCTCCTACCAGCCCGAAAGGGCCAGCACATCTCATAAACAACCCCAAAGCCAACCGACGCCAGGCCTGGCTGCAGCACCAGCCTCCTGCACGAGGCCTTTGCTGACCACGCCAGCTGCTGCTGCCCAGAGATGCCTCCTGCCTCTATTTGTCCTCTGAAATATGCATAGTGAAGAGCTTGGCCAAACTCTCAGAGCCGAGAGATATTTGCAAATGGAGTAGGCACCACCCAAGGTCGTTTCTGTACAGCACTCAACTCACTGTCTGAGAAGATCCTCAGAGGTTGGCAGCAACTCCCACCAGGGGGTCATCTGAGAGGCGCAGTGACCACAGTGATCAATGATGTCTCACCATGAGGACAGGAAGGAAATGCCCAGCCAGGGAACCTGTTTTCTGCCCCCAGCTTCTGCCTTCCATGTCGTTTCTTCACTCTACTGAGGATGAAGCTTTGACTATAAAATATGCTGTTGGAATGCACCAACTGCCCTACTCCCAGAGGGCAGGAGGAGAGCTCAGTTTTCCTTGTGGAAAATTCTTGCAATTACCAGCTACTGGGTGAAGTGCTTTGTGTATATTACCTCATTTAACCCCCGACAACAGTCTCTGAGGACACCATCATTGTCTCCATTTTATCAATAAGGACACTGAGGTTTGGAAAGGTTACATATCTTGCCCAGAATCATAGAAGAAGAGCTGGAACTAGATCCCAAGCCTATTTGATGACAAAGCTCATCCCTCTGTCACCATAAGGGGCAGGAGAGCAAGTGGGTATGGAGTCAGGATGCCCGGGTCACACCCAACTTCACCCCCGATGTGGTGCATAACCTTGCACAAGACACTTAAACACTCAGCCTCAGTCTCCTCCTTTCTAAAATGAGTACCAAAAAATAAAGACAAAAAATAAATAAAATAAAATAAAATAAAATAAGGACAGTAATAGTGCTGGCCTCACATGCCATATGAGAAGTGAATAACATCATCTATGCAAAGCACTTGCAAGAGTGCCCAATGCGGAACAGGCACCCGCTAACACAGTATTGTTATTTTACTGCTGCATCCCAACATAAATCATTTAGAGACCACTTTCATGGGAAAAATAATTCTATCTGATTGATCACAAAGAGAGGGGGTATCAAACCTAAATACGAAGAATGAACAAATAAAAAGTTCTACTTTATTTTTCTTATACAGCTGAAAAAGCAAGATACAATTTGTAAAAGTTAATACAAAGAAAACTACAAAAGTAATAACACTGACAGCAACAAGACTGATTTTATGGTGATGATGATATTACAAGGCTAAAACTAAACTACTACCCTCCATGTCAATGTGTCTTAACTACCATGGTGTGGTTCCTTCTGAGTTCAGCATGGTTAGATGAGCACACGTGGTGCAGTGACTCGATCTATGCACCACGTTCTCTACTGGAACTATCAAGGAAGAGCCAGCTGTGCAGTGTGTCTTGATGTCATTCAACCTTCATTTGTCAAAAATGCTTGAGTGCACCTAGGCTCGCTCTTATAGCACATGACAAATTAATATCACTGGTGGAAATGAAGTCATGAACAAAATGCACCACAAACTCTGAATTCTGACACCACCTAACAGAACTTTCTGCTGTGATGGAAATGCACCACCCCTGCACTGCACAGTATGGTAGCCACTAGCCACGTGGGGCTATCATGGGCTTGAAATGTAGCTGAGATGAAAAAACTGAATTTTTCTTTGAGACAGGATCTCACTGTGTCACTCAGGATGGAGTGTATTGGCACAAATACAGCTCACAGCAGCCTCCACCTCCTAGGCTCAGGTGATCCTCCCATCTCAGCCTCCCAAGTAGCTGGGACCACAGATGCGTACCACCATGACTGATTAATTTTTTGAGTTTTTGTAGAGACAGGGTCTCACTTTGTTACCCAGGTTGGTCTCAAATTCTTGGGCTCAAGGGATCCTTCCGCCTTAGCCTCCCAAAGTGCTGGGATTACAGGCATGAGCTGCCATGCCCAGGCTACAACGATTGTTATCTTCAGAAACACTAAGGTCGTATTACATTCACATTACATCCATAAACTAGACCAGGGGCTAAAAAATTCAGAACATTAAAGAAACTTCCCAAAAAATAGATTAAAAACTAGAGCTAAAAAATGTTGGGAAAATAGATAAACAAATTAAAGTTTCAGTTCCGAGATCCAGTGTCTAATTAATAATAATTAGAGAGAAAAAAAGAGATCAGAGGGGAGGAAATCATGAAAGACATAGTACAAGAAAACTTCCCAGGACTGAAATACATAGGTTTTCAGTGTGAACAGACTATTTTGGTGTCCAACAAAACAAATGAAAAAAAGATCTACACCAAAGAATATAATTTTTAAAAATGTCAGAACACTAGTGATGAGAGAGAGAGAAGTTGTTCTGAAAGCCTCCCATAAAAAGCAAAAGACGCCACACACAGTGGATCAGGAAAATGGTACTGGATTGCTCATAGTAACAAAGAAAGTTACAAGACACTGGAACGATGTCTTCAAACTTCCAAGAGAAAATAAATTTGAACATACAATTCTATAACTAGTCAATCTTGATTCAAATGTTAGAATATAACAGAGACACTTTCAGACAAACAATTTCTCAAAAAAATTATCCTCTGCATACCTGCTATTGAGAGGATATATTTTACCAAAAAAGTGGGAGTGAAGAAATAGGTCATCTCAGGGGAGGGAACTGAAGCAAGAGAGACAAAGACACAGGAACCTGGAAACCAAGGATCCCATGCAAGAGTGACTGAAACAAGGGAGGTTCATGCAGTGATTATGAAAAGAAGTTAACACCAGCAGCCGTGCCATAGTGGTAAAGTCTAGAGAACACCCAGTCAGACAGCAAGGGAGTGGAGTGTCCACACAAAGCTCCCTCAGGGAAGAAACCCAACACACAGATTCAAAGGCATGGTGTGTTTAAGTCTATTAAAAGGAGATTTTGAGGCCTAGGCGAGTGGATCACGAGGTCAGGAGTTCAAGACCAGCTTGCCAACATGGTGAAACCCCGTCTCTACTAAAAACACAAAAATTAGTCAGGCGTGGTGGTGCGCACCTGTAATCCCAGCTACTCAGGAGGCTGAGGCAGGAGAATCACTTGAACCTGGGAGGCAGAGATTGTAGCGAGCTAAGATTGCACCACTGCATACTCCCACCTGGGTGACAGAGTGGGACTCTACCTTAAAAAAAAAAAAAGGAGATTTCGGCCAGGCACAGTGGCTCACAGCTGCAATCCTAGAACTTTGGGAGGCCAAGGAGGGCAGATCACCTGAAGTCAGGAGTTAAAGACCAGCCTGGCCAACATGGCGAAACCCCATCTCTACTAAAAATACAAAAATTAGCCAGGCACGGTGGCATGCACCTGTAATCCCAGCCACTCAGGAGGCTGACCGAGGAGAGTCACTTGAACCCAGGATGTGGAGGTTGCAATGAGCCAAGATGGCGCCACTGCACTCTAGCCTGGGCGACAGAACAAAAAAAAAAAAAAAAAAAAAAAAAAAAAAGAGATTTCGGTTCTGTCAGAGATTTGAGAGTGGGTGATACACAGAAACCCAAGCATATTAATAACTATTTTATCAATTCCAAATAAAAGAATACTTTGTTCAAAAATGCAAAGATAATTATAATACATTAAATGGATCCATTGTGAGTAGTGATGATGTAAATGCCAAATTAATCAAACTGAGAGTTATAACCTGACTGAGAGAATGGGAGAGCACGGAGGGTATGTGTATGGGGAATTGATTAAATAAACTATCATCTTCCTTAACAGGAAGCCCTAACATCATCTCAAAATTTAAACATTAGGAAAGAGCAAAACACAAATCTACTTAAGATATAGGAAGGAGAAACAGATAAAGGGTTTTTAAAATATATGTATTTATTACTTTGAATACACAAACACTTAATGTATATGTACACACACGTATACACATATGTACACACACATATAAATAGATTTGATGATAAATATAGAGATAGAAATAGACAAACATAGATAGATAGATAGATAGATAGATAGATAGATAGATAGATAGGTAGATGATAGATAATGGATAAGATAGATATAGAAAGGAGATAAATGGACGAATGGGTGGATGATAGATGGGTGGAAAAATAATACAGAGATAGATGATTGATAGAATAGATAGATGATACATAGAGATAGATGGATGATAGATTGATAGGTAGATAGGTGATTGATAGATAGATAGACGTTAGATAAGATAGATACAGAGATGAGATAAATGAATGGACAGATGGATGGATGGATGAGTGATAGATGGATAAACAAATAATATGGAGACAGATGATTGACAGAATAGATAGATGATATATAGGTAGATAGATGGATGATAGATTGATAGACAGGTAGGTATGTAGATAGATGATTGATTGATAGACAGACAGACAGGCTCTCTCCCTGGAAAGTTGGCAGTTCCTTGAGCTGGGACTGAAAAAGCACAGGAAATATAACTTTATCAGACACATTTACAGGGTTTTTGAGCCTGAGGTTTCAGTTATGACGGACCAGTCCCCAGGCCTCCCTCTGACTCTACGGTCCTGTAATTAGCCACAGGAGTTTGGGTGGAGAGGAGCACTGAGGGCTCCTGAGCTCAAAGCCAGGGGTCGGGTGAGGATTGGGAAAGTCTCTTAAGGAGTGGTGGGCAGGTTTTCCTTCCTCTTTCCTATAGTAACACATGAGAGGGGGAGAAAGCAGGGGAGGAAAGGATGGCAACAAAGAAGGAACCAGACTTTGCTTTGCTTTCTGCCTCCTGAGGACATCAGAGCCGGCCAAGACTGACCTCTGTCATGAAGGAGCACGGATTCTCACCAGCATCCCAAGCCTTCCCTGTCAGGTCTTTGTCGTTCACCAGCATCCTCTGGCAGGAGACGAATGTCAAGAAAGTTTAGTGATCTAAGAATTTTTTTCCAAGCCTCAGAGGTTTTAGAGATGCATCCTTTCCTTTGTTTGTAATACATCCAAAGCTTCTGTGACTTAACAGGTGATATTTTAAAATACAAACAGCAACACGTAATGAATTTTAAAACAAGGATGTTGCTATTTGGAAAAAGTCGGTTAGAACTCTTGCTGTCAAATACGCTTTCAGAAGAAACGAATTTTGGAGAAGCCTGAGGAGGCTCATAAGACAAGAAGACGGGCATCTGGGAGATGACGGAAGAAGGCGCACCTCCGGGAGAGGGCGGAAGAAGGCACACTTCTGGGAGATGAGGGAAGGAGATGCGTGTCTGGGAGATGGTGGAAGGAGACACGCCTCTGGGAGATGGTGAAAAAAGGCACGCCTCTGGGAGACGGTGGAAGTGAAGGGACTTTCGCTGGGAGCAAGCAGTATTGAGAAGCCGGAGATGTAGGAAGGACATTAAAAATCTGAAGTTACTTCAGCCACTGGAGAGCCAAGGGCCACGGAGTGAGAGGAAGGACTCCAACAGAACTCACTGCTTCCCTTCTCCCAGCACATGTCCTGGCAGCTCACCTAGCTGGATACTCTCACCTGAATGTTCACGTGGCCACTCTATCGTCCCACTAAGGCAACACTGGAAGCTCCAGGTCTAAGGCAGCCACCATCGGGGAAGATGCCAGGACAAGAATGGATGGATCAATACATTCTGAGCATCACACTAGCATCATTTTAGATTGCATGCATTCTGAACATCAGAACGGTTATGTCAATTCGAATTTGGGGTCTGACCGAAATTGAACTAGAATGTGGACTATCAAAGTAAAATCTAAAAAGAAAAGAATTTCTCTGCAGGTGCATGTAGTAATCACCACGCGGTTATTGTTTTTTGTTTTGGGTTTGGTTTTTTTCCAGTGCTGCAGGCTTTAAGAAGCTTTGGGTGTCCAAGCAAAGATACAAATCTGAAAAACAAGTGGAAAATCTAACTCCAGCAAAGCCTACTCAAATTTCAGTCTGTATTTCAAAATAACAACGGAGGACATCCACCCAACAGAAATTGGAAACTACCCTGCTGTCACCCTGTCTTCCTCCTCAACCCTCTCCTCCTCCCACTTAAGCACAAGCCACCTATTTCATGTTGCCATGGAAATTGTGCTTGGCAGGTAGTTGTCCCTGAGATAACCTTGGTTATATGGTAAAGTGGAGACCTCTAGTGTCCCAAACTTGTATTTCCTTCAAGAATACATTACAGGAGTTGGTGTCTGTGATGGCGAATTTATCAAGAGGAAAGTTGAACCTGCTGACCAGGTCAGGCTATAAAATGACCAAATCCCAGAGTGAAATAAGAAGAAGAATCTTACCACCTTACTCCTGCAAGAATGATCATAATTTAAAAGTCAAAAAATAATAGATGTTGGCATGGATGTGGTGAAAAGACAACACTTTTATACTGCTAGTGGGAATGTAAACTGGTACAACCACTGTGAAAAACAGTGTGGAGATTCCTTGAAGAACCAAAAGTAGGACTACCATTCAGTCCAGCAATCCCACTACTGGGTGTGTACCCAAAGGGAAAAAAGTCATTCTATGAAAAAGACATTTGCACATGCATGGTCATAGCAGCACAATTCACAATTGCAAAAATATGAAACCAACTTAAGTGCCCATCAACCAACGAGTGGATAAAGAAAATGTGGTCTATATACACCATGGCATACTACTCAGTCATAAAAAGGAATGACATAATGTCTTTTGCAGCAACTTGGATGGAGCTCGAGGCCATGATTATAAGTGAAGTAACTCAGGAATGGAAAACCAAACATCATATGTTTTCATTTATAAGTGGGAGCTAAGCTATGAGGATGTAAAGGCATAAGAATGAAATGATGGACTTTAGGGACTCAACAGGAAGGGTGGGAGGGGCCTGAGGGACAAAAGTCTACACAGCAGGTACAGTGCACACTGCTCAGGTAATGGGTGCACCAAAATCTCAGAAATCACCACTAAACAACTTATCCATGTAACCAAAAACCACCTGTACCCTAAAAAAACTATTGAAATAAAAAATTCAATTAAATATTTGAAAAAGAAGAATCTTTGTATTTTGCACTCATTGTATGTCTGGTCAACCATATCAAGAATCCAAATGGCTATACCCTAATAAGTATTTGATTCCCACAGATTTATTTGCCAAATATTCTATAAAGTGGTCCATTACTTTTTCAAAAGAAGAAAGCAGGCTAGGCATGGTGGCTCATGCCTGTAATCCCATCACTTTGAGAGGTCGAGTTGGGCAGATCACCTGAGGTCAGGAATTCGAGACCAGCCTGGCCAGTATGGTGAAACCCCATCTCTACTAAAAATACAAAAAACTGGCCAAGCATGGTGGCAGCACCTGTAATCCCAACTACTTGGGAGACTGAAGCAGGAGAATCTCTTGAACCCAGGAGGCGGAGGTTGTAGTGAGCCGAGATCACACCATTACACTCCAACCTGGGCAACACAGCGAGAGACTCTGTCTCAAAAAAAAAAAAGAAAGAAAGAAAGAGAGAGAGAGAAACATTAGCAGCAATTGTCAACAATGGGGCTTCATTTATAACTTGACCCCAACAATCCCAGAATAGCACACAGAAACATATGGTTCTGGGGTTCTCAGTACAGAGGGAATTCTACAATGGCAGTGACCAAACTTTAGCCACTCATGTCCAGTATGACTTGTTCCCTCCCCCTTACCACAAGCTTGTTCTCACACCTTCACCTCCTTAAGCTAAATTAGAAAGTTCTTAACCTGAAGTTCACGAATGAGCTGAAATTTCCTGTAAATTTTGAGTAGGTGCGTATATAGGTATTTTCTTGGGATTAAGATTTTCTCTTAATCACTAGGTTTAAGAAATTTGATTACAATATGTGTTGGTGTCATTTTCTTCATGTTTCTTGTGCTTGGGGTTCATTGAGCTTATTGGGTGTGTGGATTTAAAGTCTTCATCAGGCTGGGCATGGTGGCTCACACCTGTAATTCCAGCACTTTGGGAGGCCAAGACAGATGGATCACTTGAGCTCAGGAGTTGAAGACCAACATGGCCAACATGGCAAAACTCCATCTCTACTAAAAATACAAAAATTAGCTGGGCATGGTGGCTCATAACTGTAGTACCAGCTACTCAGGAGGCTGAAGTTGGAGAATTGCTTGAACCCAGGAGACAGAGGTTGCAGTGATTGGAGATTGCACCACCGCACTCCAGCCTGGGTGACAGAGAGAGATTCTGTCTCAAAAAAATTAATTAATTAATTAATTAAAATTAAAAAAATAAAGTCTTCATCATACTTGGAAAGTTGGAGGCCATTATTTCTTTAAGTATATTTTCTGTCTCCCCCTCCTTTGGGTCTCCAATTGCATATGTATTTGGCCACTTGACGTTATCCCATAGTTCACTGATGTTGTGGGGGTTTTCTTTCTTTTTTTTTTTTTTCCTTTGTCACTTTTATCTCAGGGTCTTGGATAATTTCTACTGCTACGTTTTCAGATGTACAAATCTTTACGTCCTTACAAATATTTTCTTCTGTAATATCTAGTCTCCCATTAATCCTAATCAATGTATTGATTATCTCAGACATTACAGTTTTCACCTCTAGAACTTTAATTTTTAAAATATATTTTATGTCTATACTTACTGTGTTCTATACTTCTAGCTTTTTGAATGTATGGAATGCAGTTATAATAATACATTGAATATCCTTGTCTATGAATTTTATTATCTGTGTCATTTTGGGATCAGTTTGATTTGTTGATTTGTCCCCTCCTCGTTTATTTTTCTGTTGCTTTGTGTGCCTGGTAATTTGCGATTAATGTTGAATGTTGTTACTTTTTCTTTGGTGAGAACTGGACATTTCTGTATCCTTAAAAACAGTTTTGAGCTTTGTTTTGTGATGTGGTAAAGTTACTTGAAAATTGTTTGGTCGTTTCAGATCTTGCTTTAAATTTTATTGGAAAAGATCAACAAAATGTTTGATCTAAGGGTGGTTTATCCCACTGCTTAAGATCCCCTGCAGACCACAGGATTTCTCTTTCTCTGGTCACTGTCCTGTGAGCCCCAGCTGCCTGGGACCCTCTGGACTCCCTGCTCTACCTACACGACTCAGGGAAACTTCCAGAGTCAGTTTGAGATCCCCATGCATTTGCCATGCCCTTGAAACCTTCTCCAGGTAGGAAAGTGCTACAATCTTGGGGATCACCTTATTTGCTCCCCATCTTTCAGGGACCACTGAGATTTTTCTGACCTGATGTCCATTGTCGTCAGCACTGTTATGTCATTTATTTTGTTAGATTTTGGTTGTTTCAGGTGGGAAGGCAAATCCAGTCCCTGTTACTTCACCTTGGCCAGCAGTGGAAAGCTCAAATATTTTTCTTTTAGCTATTTAATCCAGTGCTTCCTAGTGTGTATGTGGGTGTGTGTGTGCGCACAAGTGGAATTTAATCCAGTGTTTCCAAGTGAGTGTGTGTGTGTGTGTGTACACAAGTGGCATTTAATCCAGTGCTTCCTAGTGTGTATATATGTGGCATAATTTTTTATCTCCCCATGTCTACATTTACCTAAGGATTAAAAATATTCATGTTGAAGAATAGATTGTTCCAGAAGAGCCCAAGGAATGTAGGGAGGTACTGTTTTTATTGCTGACATTGATGAGAAGTTTTGATATTTATATTTCATTTGTTTTTGCTGTTTAAAGTAAGCCTAACCTTTTCAAAGTGGTTGAACACATAGAAAATTGTGATGTTTAAGGCTGGGTGCAGTGGCTCACACCTGAAATCCCAGCACTTTGGGAGGCTAAGGCGGGCGGATCACGAAGTCAGGAGATCGAGACCATCCTGGCTAACAAGATGAAACCCCGTCTCTACTAAAAACACAAAAAATTAGCCGGGCGTGGTGGCGGGCGCCTGTAGTTCCAGCTACTCGGGAGGCTGAGGCAGGAGAATGGCATGAATCTGGGAAGCGGAGCTTGCAGTGAGCCGAGATCATGCCACTGCACTCCAGCCTGGGCGAAAGTGCGAGACTCCGTCTCAAAAAAAAAAAAAAAAGAAAAAAGAAAATTGTAATGTTTGTACAGAAAACTAGACTACACGAGAAATTATGCTCATAAGTGATTGTGGAAGACAGCAACCAGCCCAGGAGTACTGACAATATCAGGCTGTACCTAGTGGCCCATTGAGGGATCAGTAACTCAAGTCACTGGTAACCCACTTACACTATACCAGTGTGGACATTGGTCAGGAAGTTCCGATCTAATCAATCACGAATTTATTTAATATATGACATGAGATAGGGTCTAACCCTACTGATATTCCAAATGGATAACCAAGTGACTCAATGCTGTTTTCTGAATGGATCTATCCTTCCCCTACTGATTTAAAATTCTATCTTTGTTGTGAATTATTTTACCATACAAATCTTTGCGTATCTTTGAATATCACCTATTATGATCTATTGAACTGTTTGTTCTTTCATCGAGAACCAACTGTTTTGGTTGTTATCACTTTATAGCATGCTTTGATATCGTAGCAAGGCAATTATTTTAAATGTTTTTCTTCTATATTCTTACACATGTGCTATTACAAATGAACTTTAAAGTTAGCTTCAATTTCACTTTGTAAAACTCCCTTTTGATATTTTTATTGGAATTGCATTGAATCTCTAAACTGATTTGAGGATAATAAATTTCTTTTACATCTTAAAGCAAATTCCAAGATAACTAAACATTCCTTTGCCCAAATATGACCTTAGAGTCTTCTTACCATAAATCCATCACATTTAAAAGTCACTCCTCTTTTACCAAGCATGATGGCATAAGCCTGTAGTTCTAGCTACTCAGAGGCTGAGGCGGAAGAATCTCTTGAGTCGAGGAGTTTGAGCTGTGATGGTGCCATTACACTCCAACTTGGGCAAGAGAGCAAGACACCATCTCTTAAAAACATAAGTTTCTCCTCAACTTCCAGCTATTGTCTGGGTTCATAGGCTAATTTTGCCAGTGACTAAATAAACTTGAGGGAATACTGAGATGCTGGGCATTTTTGCGTTTATTAAAAAGACAGTATCTATAACGTACTCAGAAGCATGTGTAACCATAGTAAACAAATAAGTGTCATCTGTCATCATCATTGTACAGTATTACTATCACTGTAAAACACTTCCTCCTAATCCCTTTGTGTTTATCTTTCTGAGCTTTGATAAGACATGGTCCTCAGGTGACAGTGATGAGTAGCCAACTCATAATATAAACTATGTACTAGAGTCAGCAAATGTTTCTGTAAAGGACAATTTAGCCAACATTTTAGGTTTTGACGGCCATACAGTCTGTGTTGCAACTACTCAGCTCTGCCGTGAAAAAACAGTCATCGCCAATACGGAAACAAATGGGTGTCCCAATGAAACTTTACTTACAGAACAGGGTTCAGTCTAAAGGCTAAATTTTGCCAATCTCTAGACAAAATCAGGAAGTCAGTTTTTTTGTTTTTGACGTCCTTCTATTGTGTTATTATGATCCCTTTTTACAATCACTTACCACCATAGGAATTTGTCTCCTCCTAGGGAAAATATTACCGGAGCTTTTGGAGATTTCCGAGGCTAGAGTGATGTTTCTGGAATAACTGTCAAGCAATGCCAAGTTTTCCCAAGGGGCATGAAGAAAAAAACAATCATAGCTAATAATTTCTGAGTGCCTACTATGTGCCAGGGAACTTTCTAAGTGCTTTAAATACATCAACTCCTTTAATCTCCATAATGTCTATAAAAGGTAGGGGCCATGATTGTCCTCACCTAACTGATAAAGAGCTTAAAGAACAGAAAGCCTAAGTACTATCAGATAATTGAGTTGCTCTATGAACTATGTAGACTCCCCTCTCACTATAAGCTAGAGGCTACAAAATATACTGATGACTTAAGAACAATTGATTTTTCCATAAAACTCAAAGATCAACGTGCTAGCTCCAATAGTCCACCATGTTTCTCAACAGGGATGACTGGCATCTTGGAGAGGACTTTTTTTGTTTTGTTTTGTTTTGTTTTGTTTTGTTTTGAAACGGAATCTCACTCTGTCACCCTGGCTGGAGTGCAGTGGCATGATCTCAGCTCACTGAAACCTTCACCTCCCGGGTTCAAGCAATTCTCGTGCCTCAGCCTCCCCTGGGATTACAGGCACCCACCACCATGCCTGGCTAGTTTTTGTATTTTTAGTAGAGACGGGGTTTCACCATGTTGGCCAGGCTGGTCTCAAACTCCTAACCTCAGGTGATCCACCCACCTTGACATCCCAAATTACTGGGAATACAGGCGTGAGCCACTGCACCCTGCCAGACAAGACTATTCTTTGCTGGGTGGAATTGCTCAACTCATTGTAAGATGTTTTGCCTACCTGGCTCCCAAGCACTAAATGCCAATCATGCCCACCACCAACAAACACCCCCAGGCCATTTTGAAAACCAAAATGCCCCTATGCATTTCCAAACACCACTGCTACTCAGAGCCCTGGGTGATGTCACTGTTTCAAGTCAACCTCAGCAGCTGCTGACCTAGAAATAAAGCCCCACCCTCTGCCCTACATTTCCTCCCAAGAAGGCAGCAGCTTCACCCAGCTGGTATGATGGAGTATTCCAAACAGAAAACCAGCTGTGAACTCTGGCACTTCCCATTCCAATTAAGGAGCTTTGTTCATTTCACTTAAGGATTTACATCGCTTTAAAAACAGATATCATGTCAAGTAAGTAACACTTGAAATGATCCCATAAATGTCCCTTAAGAAGAACAAATCATCTCAAAAGGAAACAACAGATCATCAGACCAAAGCAGGAAATAAGAAAGGCCTGAAAACAGCTGGGTAACAGCATTTCAGCTCATCCAAGGAAGCCTAAGATTTCTTGTCAGTGTCAGTAATGGCTACTGAATGCAACAGGAAGAGCGTGGAGACAGGGATGGCGCAGTGAGTAGTCCAAAGTGTAAAAGGGCTGACTTGCACTCCTTCCTCCTCATAGTTTATGACTTGCACTCCCTCCCCCTCATAGTTTATGAGCTTCTGCCAGTCTTCTTCCAATGAAGAGGCTGAACAGGGCTCTTAAACTTTCTGTTTGTCATGGCATCGAACAGCTTTTTAATACCTTTCACCAAGGCATAATGAACTAACCTTTCTAGATTACAAGACTTGTGATTTTGCCATTGGAGTAACTGCATGAACAGAGAGACTTTATCTTAGTTTGCTATCTTAATTCGAACTATTTTCCCCATTCCATGAAAATGATAGCTTTTCAATATATCAATATTTATGCTACATTATCTCCTCCAAGCTATAAAAAAACAAAAACAAAAACCTTCAGTAGAGTTACCCACATTTAATCTAAATGGAAGAAAATATATTATCGAAACTGTGTCATTTGAAAGTTCTTTCAGGAATAGCTGAAATGAAATTCCAATTGGAAATTCCAGAAAGTGTATGTAAAATGAAAAAGAGGCTGGGCACAGTGGCTCACGCCTATAATCCCAGCACTTTGGAGGCTGAGGCGGGCGGATCACTTAAGGTCAGGACTTCGAGACCAGCCTGGCCAACACGGTGAAACCCCGTCTCGACTAAAAATACAAAAGTTAGCCAGGCATGGTGGCACAGGTCTGTAATCCCAGCTACGTAGGAGGCTGAGGCAGGAGAATCACTTGAACCTGGGAAGCAGAGGTTGCAGTGAGCCGAGATCATGCCATTACACTCCAACCTGGGTGACAGCACAAGACTCCGTCTCAAAAAAAAAAAAAAAAAAAAGGAGAAAGAAAAAGAAATAGACACTTCATCTCTGGCTGTGAGGAACACCCATATTAATTCCTGTTCTATGAGGTCACAAGCAACATACATCCAGATTTCGTTCTTTCTTCCACTGTCCTCTCTGAGCCAGTTAGTAGTGGATGGTGACAAACATCCTTAGTCACTTAAAATCTTTACAGTAATTTCCTTTTCCCTCTCTCTCACTGTGAAAATGAAAAACCAGTACATATCCATAAAACTGGCAAAACTTGAAAAGTGAGACCAGGAAGCAAACTGCACAAAATTCACTTCATGAATCCGCTGCTGATGAAAGTGTAAACTGCAACAATCACTTTGGAAAACAATTTGGCATTGACTAGTAAAACTGAACCTGAACATACTCTACGACCACCGTTCCACTTCTGGGTAAATTTGTGTTCAAGCTATTACCAGGAGGCAGTGTAAGAATGTGTAGAGCGGCATTGTTCATAACAGTAAAAACCTGTCAACAACCTAAATCCCATAAACGTTTGAGTGGATAAATAGCATCGCCTAATGAGTTAATAAACAGCTACTAACATCTCCAAAAGAAAGACAAATGGATCTCAGGAAATGTTTATCACGTGAAAAACAGAATACTGTCTCTAAAGTAGTCTTGCCAAGGCTGGGTGCGGTGGCTCACGCCTGTAATCCCAGGACTTTGGGAGGCCAAGGCAGGCGGATCACCTGAGGTCAGGAGTTCAAGACCAACCTGGCCAATATGGTGAAATCTATCTATCTAAAAATATCTCTATCTATCTCTACTAAAAATACAAAAATTACCTGGGTAGGGTGTGGTGGTGGACGCCTGTAATCCCAGCTACTTGGGAGAATTGCTTGAAGCCAGGAGGCGGAGGTTGCAGTGAGCCGAGATCTAGCCACTGCATTCCAGTCTGGGCGACAAGAGCAAGACTCCATCTCAAAAAAAAAGTGGTCTTGCCAAAAAACTAAATCCATCAATCAAACTTGAGTTTGGTCAAATGTCTATGTCCAAGTACTAATTTATAAGAAATACAGAGCACAGAATCATATGTCCAAGTACACCCTGGAGCAAAATCTAAGCTGAGCAATCAGCAAAATCTAAACTGAGCAATTCCATAAGATAAGTGGCAATAAATAAATTGCAAGGAAAAGTAGGGGAGATAAAACTATAGGTCCAAGACAACTTAAAAGACATCAATGAGTCACAGCATACAGACCTTATCTGGATCCTGATTCAAAAAAAAAAAAAAACTGAACAAGACCACTGGAAATTTGAACAACTGACTCAAGACTTGATGATATTAAACATTAATGTTAATTTTCTTGGTGTGATAATGGTATTGTGGCTATGTTTTAAAAAGAACATTTTTAGAGAAGTTTCAAGATAGATATATCATTTTATACTTATTTACAAATACATATAAGGTTTTTACAGATAAAATGATACGATATATGGGATTCGCTTGAACATAATACTAGGCAGAATGAGTTAGGTGGGGATATGGATGAAACAAAATTGGCCATGAATTGAATCTAGATAATGCATCCATGGAGATTCATTACGCTGTTCTGGCTGTTACATGAACACACGCACACCACGCACACCATGTATGTACATGTCACATGCACATACCACACACACATGCATTCACACACAACCCATATACACACAAACACCACACATGTGCATGTCCCATGCACATACCACACACATGTAATCACACATTCACACACCATACACACATGCCTTACACACACCATAGACGCCAACATACTCACACATGAACAAACCATACACATGACACAAACACCATACATACACACCATACACACCCACACGCCGAACATGTACACCACACATGCATGCATGCATGCTCATGTAGCTTTCCAAGCATACCACATGCTTTCTTCCGGGTCTGACACAAGCTGCTGCCTGAAAGTCACTTGAAGTCCCCCTCACTTGAATGCCTCCTCCTGATTTCTGCTCCAATATCACCCCTCCAGATGCTTCTTATGCCCCTGCTCATCCCCTCACACCTCCCACACCCCAGCACCATGCACGCTCACTGCATTCAGGACTGAGTGCTCGCTTACCTGCAAGCTCAGCCGGCGTGGGATTGCATCTTCCTGCCTCATGTTTCCAGCCCATAACAGAGCTGAACATTTGTGGAGTGAAAGTTGGATAGATGAATTACCAAATTCTGTAGAGTGATCTATTAGAACCCACAGCTCTTTTTGGGTTTGTGAAATTAGAAAAATGATGCCTGTGGTTTTTAAACTTCACTCATTGATCTTTTCAAAGGGCTTTTACCCCTGAGGAAATAAAAAGGACCGTATATTTTGCATATTCAAAGTGCATTCGTTCATTTCAACTTTATTAGCTGCGCTTAAATCATCACACCGAAAATGCATGTTTCTGTACTCATATGAGACATTCTAATTAATCTTACACTAGGTCAACCAAACATTTGCATCTTGTAGCTGAAAAGTATCATTTAAAAGTGGCTAAAACTCTACTTCCTTGTCGGAAGTTTGGCAGTGGTGAGTGAATACCCATTGTAATGACGGTGAGCCATGCCCTCAGTGCCTCAGGTACTTATTTCAGAATGAACATATTGTCATAAGATCTGCACAAAGACATATTCATTTCATGGCATTATTCAGAACTGTTTTGTGACTATAAAAATTATAAAATCCTTCTGGTTAAACATGACACATTGACTAGAAAGCGACTCTCTTTTTCCTTTTTCAAAAAAAACACTTTATTGAAACATTAAAATAAACTGAGAAAGTAATTTTAAAATTACAATTAAAAATTACTCAGTACCATACGACAAATTCTGCATTGGTATAACCTGCAATCACAATTTTAGCCACTGGGGGGCGACTTCAGCGAACATTATTTTACAGCCGAATTCTGGAACCACAGGTTAGAGCTCAAAAGAACACGGGCCCCATTGTGCAAATTTTTCCTTTTAGTCATGAAAAAAAAAAAAAAAAAAAAAAGTAGCTTGGTTATTTGGTGTTAGAAACTGTCTGGAACACCGTTCTGAATTTTAAAAAGAACAATTTTAGGATGATATACGCAGGCTAAGGCATCTGCAGTTTCTAACATAAGTTCATTCTAACCCAAAGATTTTTCTAAAATGTTGTATATTTTAAATCCACACAATGCTTTAGATTTCACCCCTATAGACTAATCTCAATTCCAAAGGGCATTATTATCATAATGCTTCTTCTCCATGTTGGTAAAATATGAAAAGTGTTAGTTGCTACAAAGGCCCAAAACAAATGGCCCAAATGTCCTCCAGGATGGGCCCTCTGAATATGCGATCTCTTGGTAGCAACATGCCTGACCTGAGGTTATACCAAGAAGATATCATCATTCCCACCAAGGGTCTCCCAGCTGCATGGAAATGGGACAACACTGGTAACAGGCATCAACCTGTGAGACTTTGGAGCTGTCATTGTTCCCCATGGGCACATGGGTGCACCAGTCATACAGTCCCATAAAGTAGCCAGCACTCCCGCACTTGTCCTTCAAAGCCTGACCCTTCCAGTAGCAGCAATTAGCTTCCTCTAGACCTAGAATCATGTGACAGTCCATTTGGAAAGAGCAGGATAAAGAACTTGAACCATCTAGTGGGCTCTTGGGCATAACTGGCAAGACGCAAGGCAAATTCCCTCTTCCAAAATATCCACCTTCCCTCTCCACCACACACTTAACACTTTGCTATTAAAAATCTTATTCTTGAGGTCAGAAAGACTTGTGGGGCTCCAGATTTCCCCAATGAAAATGCCAATAGCACTGGGTAATAAACATGTAAGTTGCTGTCATGTGTGATTTGCAAACCTGCCAACAAGGTAGCAAGCAGTTCCCTGGGTGGAGCCCAGGACGCAAAAGGAGAGAGCTCTCGAAAGTCAAGATGAGAGGATGGCAAATGGAGAGCTGCCCAATGAACAGATCTGCCTGAAGGAACACTGCTTCCCAGGGAAACACATCTGTTTGTTGTGAAGCTCTTACTATGAAAAACAGAATCTGACCAGGCGCAGTGGCTCACGCTTGTGATCCCAACACTTTGGGAGGCCGAGGTGGGCAAATTGCTTTAGCTCAGGAGTTTGAGACCAGCCTGGCCAACATGGTGAAACCCCGTCCCTACCAAAAATACAAAAAATTAGCAGGGTGTAGTGGCACACACCTGTGGACCCAGCTATTTGGGAGGCTGAGGTGGGAAGATCACTTCTGGGAGGCAGAGATTGCAGTGAGCTAAGATTGTGCCACTGCACTCCAGCCTAGGCAACAGAGTGAGACCCCATGTCGGAAGGGAAGGGAAGGGGAGGGAAGGGGAGGGAAGGGAAGGGAAAAAGAAAGAGAGAAAGAGAGAAAGAGAGAGAGAGAGAGAGAGAGAGAGAGAGAGAAAGAAAGAAAGAAAGAAAGAAAGAAAGAAAGAAAGAAAGAAA